>NW_025537277.1:0-37991 GCF_020615455.1 Coregonus clupeaformis | reverse complement strand
AACATAAAATATTGTAGTCAGGCGACATATGAGATGTGAATAGGCAACGTTTCATTCCGAAGTCGGAGTGTATTTTCTCTCGCTTCAGCTCAAATAATGGGCGGCATTGATTTCAAGATTATTTTTACACGGTTGCATCATTTTTCTTTGCATACTTTCCGTTGAAGCTTGCATCGATGCAGTGCTTCAAAATATGTACAAACGGAGTACACATTCGAGAAGTGCCCTCCGTGCTCCGTTTCACATACTTTGATTTGGAGTCATACTCCAACCCTCACATGCTCTAATTTGCGTGCTCGGAGCACGGTAGTATGCATTTTGAGAAGCACCCATGGTTGTGATTTGTTATACCTCGGGTAGGAGTATCTCAACATTTTGGGGGCCTTGTCACTAGCCTATAAAATGGTGATGATCTCTTGCTCTCTCTCTCTCTCTCTCTCACGCACGCACGCACACACGCACGCACACACGCACGCACGCACGCACGCACACACACACACACACACACACACACACACACACACACCTATAACCAAAGATGAAGACATCCTTCTCCTCTGGTATGTTCTGTCAGTGCTCTTCTCTCCTCTCTGGCAGCTAAGGGAAAGGAGCATGTACTGTACTTCTTTAGTCAGACCTAAGTGAAAACACACTGCTTGGATTGATCTTCAAATTCACTACTGAGGAATGTATCTGGGACACACAGCACACACACTCAGACACACAGTGAGTAAGACCTTTAAACAGGTTACCATTCACAAGGCTGCAGGGCCAGACGGATTACCAGGACGCGTATTCAGAGCATGCACTGACCAGCTGGCAAGTGTCTTCACTGACATTTTCAACCTCTCCCTGACCCAGTCTGAAATACCTACATGTTTCAAGCAGACCACCATAGTCCCCTGTGCCCAAGAACGCCAAGGTAACCTGTCTAAATGACTATCGGCCAGTAGCACTCAAATCTGTAGCCATGAAATGCTGTAAAAGGCTGGTCATGGCTCACATCAACACCATCATCCCAGACACCTAGACCCACTCCAACAGATCCACAGAGCTCTATTGCACTCCCCTGCCCTCTCCCACCTGGACAAGAGGAACACCTATGTGAGAATGCTGTTCATTGACTACAGCTCAGCGTTCAACACCATAGTGCCCTCCAAGCTCATCGCTAAGCTAAAGACCCTGGGACTGAACACCTTCCTCTGCAACTGGATCCTGGACTTCCTGACGGGCAGCCCCCAGGTGGTGTGGGTAGCAAACAACACATCAACACGGGGGCTCCTCAGGGGTGCATGCTTAGTCCCCTCTTGTACTCGCTGTTCACACAACTGTGTGGCCGCGCACGACTCCAACACCATCATTAAGTTTGCTGACACAATGGTGGTAGGCCTGATCACCAACGACTTGATGAGACAGCGTATAGGAAGGAGGTCAGACCTGGCAGTGTGGTTGCCAGGACAACAACCTCTCCCCTCAACGTCGGCAAGACAAAGGTGCTGATCGTGGATTACACGCCCATTCACATTGACACGGCTGTAGTGGAGCGGGTCGAGAGCTTCAAGTTCCTTTGTGTCCACATCACTAAGGATCTATCATGATCCACACACACCAACACAGTCGTGAAGAGGGCATGACAACGCCTCTTCCCCCTCAGGAGGCTGAAAAGATGTGGCATGGGCCCTCAGATCCTCAAAATGTTATACAGCTGCACCATTGAGAGCATCTTGACTGGCTGCATCACCACTTGGTATGGCAATGGATTGGCATCCGGCCGCAAGGCGCTACAGAGGATAGTGCATGCAGCCCAATACATCACTGGGGCCGAGCTCCATGCCACCCAGGACCTCTATACCAGGCGGTGTCAAAGGAAGGCCCTAACAATTTACAAAGACTCCAGCCACCCAAGTCATAGACTGTTCTCTCTGCTACCGCACTGCAAGCGGTACCGATGCACCATGTCTGGAAACAACAGGACCCTGAACAGCTTAGTGGTTAAGAGCGTTGTGCCAGTAACCGAAAGGTCGCTGGTTCTAATCCCCGAGCCGACTAGGTGAAAAATCTGTCGATGTGCCCTTGCGCAAGGCACTTAACCCTAATTGCTCCTGTAAGTCGCTCTGGATAAGAGCGTCTGCTAAATGACAAAAAAAATAAAATAATAATAAAAAGCCATAAGACTGCTAAATAGTTAACCAAATAGATACCCGGACTATCTGCATTGACCCTTTTGCACTCACTTTTTTTGACTCATCACATACACTGCTGCTACTGTCTATTATCTATCCTTTTGCCTAGTCACTTTATTCCTAGTTACATGTACATATCTACCTCAATTAGCTTGTACCCCTGCACATCGCTCAGTACTGATACCCCATGTAGCCTATATGGCCAAGTTTTCGTTACTCATTGTGTATTTATTATTACTTTTATTATTACGTGTTATTACTTTTCTATTATTTCTCCATTTTCAGTAACACTTTACGATAAGGTTCCATTTGTAAAGGGTTTATAAAGGGGTTATAACTACATTATTAACTATTATTTATTCATTTGTAAATCCATTCCAAACCATTAATAAATGGTTATATCGCATTGGTCAAAATAGTGCAATAACTGGTCAGTGTTTGCCAAATAGTGAGCCAATATTTACCTCCAGTTAATAACCATTTATTAAATGCACTTACAGATGCTTATAAGATTAACCCTTACTTATCATCATGCAACCTTATTTTCAATAGTTGCACAGTTGAACAATAGTTATTTTCTCACTTTTTTGGGTGCTCTGTCCCAGGAACAGAAGAGGTTGGCTTTCATGATGTGACTTGACCCATCTTTGAAACCCTGATGCCCTGGCCAAATTTACATCCAGGACATTATTCAATCATCATTCCTAACATATTACCCCTTACCAGATTATATCAACACACTTACCACTTCTCTGTGATAGTCCAAGTATGGTGAACGCTCTGGTGTGAAATTGTAACCGTAATACCTTTGTTTGGTGAAACAGTGAAGGAGGTATCCTCTCACAACATTGAATGTTTTGGTCTTCATACCCACCATTCATTGACTGAACATGTTTAACAAAAAGTTAAACAACATTTATAACTGCTTCACAAATAAATTACCAAAATGTATAACTGCTAAAAAGATACCTACTGACAATTTATTAATGAGTTAGGCCTACCAATATTTATAACTTGTAAAAAATATATAGCTTAAAAGAAAGTGGAAACCTTCTGGCCATTTATTAATGAGTTGTAAACATTTATAACAGCATATAATCTCCTCAAACATGCAATACATAGTAAGACCCAAATGTAATTGAATAGAAAGATACATTGGGAAAACAATTTTCATTGCAGTGACTCAAATCTGTAGCCTATCATTGGTATAGTGAGTAGCCTAGCTAATTCAGATAAACAGAGGATGTCCTTTTCTCCCCTTTTTAACATTACAAGTCAGAATAGAAATTGATAACAGATTAACTATTTAACATACAACACAGGGTCTCGTGGTCCCCTTCTGTGTCTTCATCGGTTTCTTTCTTGTTAAGCATTTTCTCATCCTGGAGTCTGAAACCTTATGGGAATCTGTGGGAGAGAAGAGGAATTTATGACAATCTAGCGTAGACACTAGCTACACATAACTCCACTATCATCATTATCATGATTTACTGTATACCATTTAGGCTTAGCTAGTTATGTTATCCACTGCTAGCTAATAATAATAATAATAATAGCTAGCTAGTGTTTAACATTACATGCTAACACTAATAGCTAGCGATCACAGATTAAAGGGGTTAGGTAGTTATCACCATTTTTGCTAATACACTTGCTAGTTAGCTAGCTAGCTAGATAGTAAGTTAGTCTTAAAATTGGAACCACTAGTGTGCTGACAAAGGATGCTAGTTACCTAATTTACCAGCTACCTAGCTAGAGACAGTCTCTGTTCAAAGGTTTGATAACTAGCTAGCGTGCTAATCCAAAAAAAGCTAGCTAAACAAATTGCATGGAAATTCTGTCATGTAGATGTTAGTGTTAGTGCTAGTGAAGCTAACTAGCCAGCAATAGTGATCTACTTGGCTAGCTAACTATATCATGCCAAATATTTTCTCATGCTAAATCATTTAGCAGGATTTCTATATTCAAAAAATACATTTCAGGTTTTAACTAATGCTAGCTAGCTAACGTTTCCTAGCTAGCTAGGACAGAGGTGCTAGGAAATGTTAGCTAGCTAGCTAGCTAGCTACTTAGCTAGCTGAGCAGAGTGCTAAATCAATCAGCAGAACTTCTGTATCCAAAAGTGAAACAAATTGCATAGAGAATTTACCCTCTTTCCTCTGTCAACAAGTCGAAAGTTGGGCACATTTCTCAGAAACCTGCGAACCACACCAAAAAGATGTATTGAGATCTTCAGGTGAGGCCTTCATTCCTGGAATAAATAGCTAAGTGTACCAATGCATCATCAGGGTTTCAAACGTAGGACAAGACACATCATGGGAGTTGACCATTTCTGTTCCTGGGACAGAGCAACAATGCACCACACCCAAAAGTGAGAAAATAACTATTGTTTAACTGTGCGACCATTGAAAAGGTTGCATGATGATACATAAGGGTTCAATATTATAAGCATTTGTAAGTGCATTTATAAATGGTTAATCGCTGGAGGTAAATAGTGGCTCACTATTTGGCAAACACTGACTGGCGATCGCACTATTTTAACCAATTTGTTATAACGGGGGCCAGTATGAAAAATGTATGCACTCACTAATTGTAAATCGCTCTGTATAAGAGCGTCTGCTAAATGACTAAAATGTCAATTGGATCACTAAATAACCCATTTATTAATGTTTTTTAATGGATTTACAAATGATTAAATAACCATTAATAACATAATTACAAACCCTTTATAAACCCTTTACAAATGGAACCTTATTGAAAAGTGTTACCCTATTTTCTTTCTCTCTACATTGTTGGGAAGGGCCCGTCAGTAAGCATTTCACCATTAGCCTACACCTCCTATTTACGAAGCATGTGACAAATAAAATTAGATTTGACAGTCAGACACACACTTCAATAACACAACACAGTCATACATATGCCCTGTCATTGTCTCACACAGTGTGTTCATCCCAACAAGTTTATCCTTGTTGCCTTTAATAGTATGACCCTCCTGCTAATGTCTAAACACACACTACAATGAACAAATGGAAGAGTAATGATAACCAAGGAATGCTTAACCATAATTGCTATTGTTACAAAATATCCACAGGGAGCGTAGTATAAGGAATCAGAATAACACACACCTATATCCAAAGATGAAGACATCCTTCTCCTCTCGGTATGTTCTGACAGTGCTCTTCTCGTCTTTCTGGCAGCTAAGGGAAAGGAGCATGTACTGTACTTCTTTAGTCAGACCTAAGTGAAAACACACTGCTTGGATTGAACTTCAAATGTACTTTACTGAGGAATGTATCTGGGACACACAGCACACACTCAGAAACTCACTTCCTGTACACACACTTCAATAACACAACACAGTCAACATATGCCCTGTCATTGTCTCACACAGTGTGTTCATCCCAATAACAACACAAGTTTATCCTTGTTGCCTTTAATAGTATGACCCTCCTGCTAATGTCTAAACCCACACTACAGTAAACAAAGGGAAGAGTAATGATAACCAAGGAATGCTCAACCATAATTGCTATTGTTACAACATGTCCACAGGGGAGTGTAGTATAAGGAATCAGAATCAAAGGGAAGAGTAATGATAACCAAGGAATGCTCAACCATAATTGCTATTGTTACAACATGTCCACAGGGGAGAGTAGTATAAGGAATCAGAATCACACACACAAACACAAACCACAAAAAAATTTCCAGTGACCCCCCCATATACAGTGGAGGCATGTATTTAAAAGGAGATTGGGTATCTCAGACCTCACCCGTGCTATTGTATACATAGTCAGCAGCAAGATAAGTGAGGAAGAAAGAGAAGGTCAGCTACTGTGTTGGTTACTGGAGTGGCTTTTTACACTTCTGTAAAGACTATGTAGTGTGTAAGCACTAGTAGTCTCTTATGCTACTTTTATACAATTTATGTACCAATTTGGTTTCAGATAGGTGTGTTTTGGTGTTTCCATTTACTATTTTCTTGATTCTTTATATTTTAATGTACAGTATTTTGACTAGGCTAAACTGGGGAGTGGTGGCTTGAATGCTAGTGAAGGGAAGTCCTCAGGCGTGGCTGGATGGCCTAAATGACCTTACCCTGCCCACATAAAAAAACAGTCAAAGTGAAGAGTGTGGGGGGGTTTGGTTGTGTCTTCTATCCTTGTAGGGACCTAAAATCCCCAAAAAGTCCCCACAAGGATAGTAAACAAGGACAATTCTCCCTTGAAGGACATTTCCCACGTCCCCATGAGGACAAAGGGTTATTTTTAAGCTTAGAGGTTGGGGTTACAAAATTAGGGTTAGGGTAAGGGGTTAGTGGTTAGGTTTAGGGTTAGGAGTTAGGTTTATGGTTTGGTTTACGGGTTAAGGTTAAGGTTAGGTTTAGGGGTTTGGGAAAATTAGATTTTTAATGGAAATGAATGTTAGGTCACCACGAGGATAGAAAAAATCTTGTGTGTGATGACGCTCCCCTCAATGTCCACAGGAAACCAGTGGGTTTTTCCCTTCCATTTTTAGGTGGCCAAAATAAATTGCCTATCAATAACAACATGATGTTCAAAGTAATCCAATTGTCTTGGTTGGTTATCCACAACAATGGAAATGGTCAGATATGTTTAATTCGCAAACACCGTAGCAAAGTTACTGGGAGTGGAACACAATAGAGGTGAGCAGCCAAAATAAATGCAAAAGCCCACATAATGGGTGAACCAAAGTGGGCAACCATACTAGAAGTGCAAACATACCCAAACAAACAGAGCGGAACCATAGCCAGGAAATTGACTAATGTTACAAAGAGAGAATAAAAACCGTAACAACTAACAATCAACAAAAATAAATGAATTATCCTGTCGATATTTTGTTTGTATTACTAGTATGTTTTGCCTTACTTTGACACACACACACACACACACACACACACACACACACTTTAGCTGTTCACAACTGGGTCATGTGTTCGATCTCCTCCCCCATCCAAGGACACCAACAGCTAACTGAGGGTGACTGACTGATGCCGGATGGGAAATACTAGGGTAATATGCAGGGTAACCCCATTGTCTTACGTCAGATCGTGTCACTCCTATGAAATGCTCATCCCTCACCTGTCCTGTAGGATTCCCGAGCATCTGCCATTCAAAAAAGAAAACATAGTTCCTAATTAAATTTATGATATCACTGCCATCTCATTGATTCTCTATGAAATAGAGATATAGCTAGCTAAATTATTACACATGTTGTGACAGTGATTTAGTCATTTGCGATTGTGAGAAAAAATTACAAATTATGTGCAAGCACGTCGGCCGCCAGTGACTTGATTAGCTGCTTAGCTAACTTGTTGTAGCTAGCTTACTGACATACCTAGCTAGCTAGCTCTACCTTACTGACATACTGTAAACAGCTTCCTTGTATTGTTTAATTAGCCTCAAGTTGTAAACATGCTGCCCCAAAAAGTAAGAGGGAATCAGTTCGTAGATCAGCATGTTTCTCTGCGATCGCTACATTGTAACGTTGGGTCAGCTGAGCGCAGCAGCAGCTGATTCGTGAGGCTACTACACAGACTCACAGCAGAACAGATAGGGGTGGAAGGGGGGTAAAGCTAACTGGCCAAGCGAGGGGAGCTGTGGTAGTGGTTAGGTAGTAAATTAGATGAATATGGACCATTATCTGAAATCATTCCATTCTCAAAACACGAGAGGCCTGGCTACTCAATTATATCTAAACTAAATTGGAAACGCAATACCTTTTTTAAGCCCAATAGCGCTGTGGCATATGGAATCTGCCTTCAAACCTCTATACCGGGCATCCGTCTAAATGCCTACAATCCCTATGGGATTCACACCCGAGTCATGCATTTAATGGAAGCTATGATTAACTGAAGTAACCCCATTACCTACATGTACTTGTTCATAATGGTTGCGCATTAGCACATAGATTATAGTACTTTAATGATTACCTTTGTATTAGCATTTTCAGACTTCTCGTGGAGTGCCTTTTAATTAAGGAATTTACAGGATACAGGAACACATTTTGACATACTGAATGGATTTCTATCTTGATACTTTTTACGCTGTACATTTTTCATTTGCGTGCAGATTTAACACAAATAAGCAACCCGGGAGTACTTTGGGGTTTGAAGCAACTGTCCACAAACAAGTTAACAACAACCAAAGGGCTAATTTAGGCTTTTTCATTTGGCTTGATATTATTCTCTTCTCTCACCTCACACAGAAACTATATCTTTCTGCACTGTTTTTGTTTATCTTTCATGGATAATTTGGAAAATGATAGGCTTTCTATTTTGTGTTAAGTCAAATTCTATCTTGAGTGGTTAGTCTTTCATTGTGAAGTCCCTAATTAATCTCCAGTTGTTAGTGTTAAAATTACCTCACTCTCTTTGTCCAAACAACATCCACGAAACCCAGAAAGCCTCATCAAGGGAACAGTTAGTCGCGCCCGCGAGTAAATACGAGAGAAGAAAAACCAGATAGAATGAGCGTTTTTTCCCCTTTATGATAATTTAATTAACATGCGAGGGGGCATCGTTTTAGCTTTAAATATAGCTTGGCCGCATCCTAACACACTTCTGTGTGCTGTAATTAGCGACTAGAGTTAGTGTAGGCTGAGGTGAAGTGTTGCTTGAGGCAAAAACACACTAGCTGTGTGGAGTAGCAGCAGGAGCAGACACAACAACAGTCCACACTATGGCGGCTTGAGTAGTTAGCTAGCACACTCAGCTGCAAAGGGTAGAAGTGGGTTAACAGTTAGCCTTATGCTAGCTCACTAATGGCTTCCACACTAATGTTCCATACACAAGTTTTCGTGTCCTACTCCATGGACCTACTAGGCTAACTTATGTGCTAATGAAGTCTCCCTGAGTCATTGATGCAAGGCGGGAATACTGAGAGGGTCCTGATTTATGGGGAGATTGTGTGTGTGTGTGTGTGTGTGTGTGTGTGTGTGTGTGTGTGAATTTGGTGAATGTGTGTGGTAAACGGTCTGTCAGTGTAAGAGTGTGAGTGTCTATGTCTGTGCGTGTGTGTGTGTGTGTTTTCATGTGTCCCCCTTCCAGAATCTAGTCTCATTTGGTGTCACATGCGAATGCCCTTGACTTGCCTGTGCTAGGGGGAGAAAGAGAGTGAGTGGGGGGAAAGAGAGTGAGTGAGATAGATAGAAATAGAGCGACAGACAAAGAGGGGCACGCTTGAGGATACACTTGACCCGTCCCTTGAACAACTGCTATGTGTGTGGCACTGTACAAACAATAATCTGGCATTATTACAGCGAGCACATGATGAAAAAGAGCTATCCTACGCATTGTTTTGCATTGGATAAAAAAACCTTCGCTTTTGATTCACTTGCATTTTTGATCACGGAGGGACTCTCGTGATATCGTCTGACCACACTTGGCTAGCTGCTACATCATGTGGTCTACGGTACCTAACCCTGAAAGAAATGAATGGAGGCCTGGACGCTTTAATGACCTGTCTCATTAACAGTCACGCCACCTCCCAAAAACCGCACCATCTGGCCGGGTTGTGTAACGTCCCATGTGTTCGGGGCACAGACTGGGTGCCTTCGGGTTCCCCAAGGAGTGTGTGTGTGTGTGTGTGACTGTGTCTGAATGAGTGTGGACAGTGGTCTCCAAAAGTCTAGGCCACACACATCAACAGGAAAGAGATATTGTCCAGTGCAATCCTTCACATCTGGTTTTGGTCAGCATTATTTAGACTGCTGCTGCGCAATAATAATAACCAACGACTCTTAAAACACAGATGTCTGTGATAGTAAGGTGCTCTGGTATTTCGCCACGCATCCAATCTCCCATTTATTCTCTGCTTTCTCTTTTGACATTGAACATCAGAAGAACATCTGGTAGAGGTGCAACAGAACTGGAGCGTTTGTGGGTCAAATCCAAGCAAAGCATTCTTTGAACATGCCCTATTTTGTAGGGTACTAAAGTTTACATTTACTTCCTTTTTAGCCAGTCTAAAAGTTATTTTCTCGCTCTGAACTTGACTAATGGTAGGTTCTAATGATGTGGTTTGGTTGATACATGACTATGTAGTAGCACAGTGTTGAACAGCTGTACGGCAGGGGCGGCAGGTAGCTTAGTGGGTAAGAGCGTTGTGCCAGTAACCGAAAGGTCGCAGGTTCTAATCCCCGAGCCGACTAGGTGAAAAATCTGTCGATGTACCCTTAAGCAAGGCACTTAACCCTAATTGCTCCTGTAAGTCGCTCTGGATAAGAGCGTCTGCTAAATGACTAAAATGTACCGTACACTACCGTTAAAAAGTTTGGGGTCATTTAGGAATGTCCTTGTTTTCCAGGAAATATAGCAAAATGCATAGGAAATGTAGTCATTGAAAAGGTTAGAAATAATGATTTTTAATTGAAATAATAATTGTGTCTTTCAAACTTTGCTTTCGTCAAATAATCCTCCATTTGCAGCAATTACAGCCTTGCAGACCTTTGGCATTCTAGTTGTCAATTTGTTGAGGTAATCTGAAGAGATTTCACCCCATGCTTCCTAAAGCACCTCCCACAAGTTGGACTGGCTTGATGGGCACTTCTTACGTACCATACGGTCAAGCTGCTCCCACAACAGCTCAATAGGGTTGAGATCCGGTGACTGTGCTGGCCATTCCATTATAGACAGAATACCAGCTGACTGCTTCTTCCCTAAATAGTTATTGCATAGTTTGGAGCTGTGCTTTGGGTCATTGTCCTGTTGTAGGAGGAAATTGGCTCCAATCAAGCGCCGTCCACAGGGTATGCATGGCGTTGCGAAATGGAGTGATAGCCTTCCTTCTTCAAGATCCCTTTTACCCTGTACAAATCTCCCACTTTACCACCACCAAAGCACCCCCAGACCATCACATTGCCTCCACCATGCTTGACAGATGGCATCAAGCACTCCTCCAGCATCTTTTCATTTGGTCTGTGTCTCACAAATGTTCTTCTTTGTGATCCAAACACCTCAAACTTCGATTCGTCTGTTCATAACACTTTTTTCCAATCTTCCTCAGTCCAGTGTCTGTGTTCTTTTGCCCATCTTAATATTTTATTTTTATTGGCCAGTCTGAGATATGGCTTTTTCTTTGCAACTCTGACTAGAAGGTCAGCATCCCGGAGTCGCCTCTTCACTGTTGACGTTGAGACTGGTGTTTTGCGGGTACTATTTAATGAAGCTGCCAGTTGAGGACCTGTGAGGCGTCTGTTTCTCAAACTAGACACTCTAATGTACCTGTCCTTGTGCACCGGGGACTCCCACTCCTCTTTCTATTCTGGTTAGAGCCAGTTTGCGCTGTTCTGTGAAGGGAGTAGTACACAGCGTTGTACGAGATCTTCAGTTTCTTGGCAATTTCTCGCATGGAATAGCCTTCATTTCTCAGAACAAGAATAGACTGATGAGTTTCAGAAGAAAGTTCTTTGTTTCTGGACATTTTGAGCCTGTAATCGAACCCACAATTGCTGATACTCCAGATACTCAACTAGTCTCAAGAAGGACAGTTTTATTGCTTCTTTAATCAGCACAACAGTTTTCAGCTGTGCTAACATAATTGCAAAAGGGTTTTCTAATGTTCAATTAGCCTTTTAAAATGATAAACTTGGATTAGCAAACACAACGTGCCATTGGAACACAGGACTGATGGTTGCTGATAATGGGCCTCTGTATGCCTATGTAGATATTCCATTAAAATCAGCCGTTTCCAGCTACAATAGCCATTTACAACATTAACAATGTCTACACTGTATTTCTGATCAATTTGATGTTATTTTAATGGACAAAATATTGCATTTCTTTCGAAAACAAGGAAATGTCTAAGTGACCCCAAACCTTTGAACGGTAGTGTACATTTACAGTAAATGTCATGAAAATAGGTTAAAAAGGCTTAATTGAATGGATAGCAGTAAGTCCTGTATATTATAGATCAAGCCTCTCACCCAGATACTTCAGGTTGAACCAAACCAATACCATACAGCCAAAAATCTGCCAACCAAATAAAGCTCTACCGGGGCCATGTTGGCTTTAATGACACTAACACACACACACACGCACAAAGGCACTCACACAGCATGGGTGACATGAGCAGAAACAATAGTCATCGCATCTTATTCACGGTCTGAAACAGGGTCACCATTGAGCACTTTGAACCGAACTACATTTCAGCGGACAGATCTATGGAAAGTTATTCCCTTTTATCTCCCCAGTCACTAAACATGTTCTCACTGAAACCTCTTACTCCTGTCTTATCTTGTATTTAGTGTACTCAACAAACAAACGTTGTAAGATAATTCAGAGAGGGCGACAAAGTTGGTTTGCGGGATTGGATACAGTCAATGGTAACACATTTTGAAGTCAGAAAAATAAGTCCAGCGTTCAAGGGCTACAGTGTTTAAACTGTGCCTCAAGACTTGATTGATTGTTTGGCATTGATTCCTTTCCAGGTTTTGAAATGGTAATACATCCACCAACTGGACACTGGAGACTCTAATGTCCTCAAGGAGTGTGCCGTAGGGACAGATGGTATATTATGTATTATTATCAGTTTTTGGCAGTAGTTTAACAAATTTGACTGGTATTCTCTATTTCAAATCATTTCTGGGGTCTCAAAGAAATTCTTCCACTACATTCTGTCTGATCCTAATCTGCGAGTAAAGATATTGTGGCTTGTTTGCTAATTAGAGCACTGGTGGATGCTGTGTATACTAAAATTGTTACTGGGAGAGTGCAGCACACCTTCCCATCCCAGTGCCACAGGATGTCTCAAAGCTCCACAACAGCAGCCTCCAGCTTCCTGCAGCGCTAGTAAAAGAGCTATTTGTGGTTTGGGACTTGAAAAAGAAACCTGGAGCAGTGTGTGCCTCTATAAGATGACCACAAACTTTGAGAGGAAAGACTAACGGTTTCTTATGGTTTGCAGAGTGAGGCACTTTAGCCGTTTGCTCTTAAAGAATGGGTTTGGGGCGATAGGACAAGACTCGAATACTCCTCCTCTTTTCGGTCTCTTTTGTCCACTTTCATGACAGTACAACACAGTGGGGCTTCAGCTGACTCATTTGAAGCCATTGGAGGGAAATTATTTGTGAGTGGCAGAGAGAATCTGGACTTTACAGTGAAATGTTGATTCAGTGTTACTTCATGATGGTGCTGTTTTTTAATTGTACGGTACTTCAAATAGATACAGTAAGGAATTAAAACCTGTAATGGGATTTCCAGGGTAAGTCAACAACATTCCTCTCGCAGTTAGCCTAAGGTTTTTTCCCTCTCGCTATAAATATTTTATTGAACACACCAATTCAGGCTTACATTCTTGCAAAGCAAAAATACCATGTTTTTTACTTATCCCAGATACCGTGATTTTGACCGGCCAAAAGCCAGTGCGCATTTATGGGATACTTGCATGCACCAGCAAAATCATAAGAAATGTTAGGAAAGGTCTAAATAAAGTAATTCAGCTTCGGAGTATGGTAAGAGAGAGGAAATGTAAGAGAGAGGGAAAGGGAGAGAGATAGCCTTTCGCTGAAGGCTATGACTTTAGTAAGACCATCATTTCAACTTGTGTAAGACTTCAATAAACACATTTGGGGGGGTCTGGCAGCCAGTGCATTTGGGGGGGTCTGGCAGCCAGCCTTCCTTTTAAACAGTGCTTCATCTGGGATGTTTATCAGGTTCCATCTAGAAGTTACACTCATGACAAGGCTGTAGCCGTAACTCAGGAGCATGACAATCAACCGAATAAACATACAGTACCAGTCGAAATTTTGGACACCAACTCCTTAGGGTTTTTCTTTATTTTTACTATTTTTTACATTGTAGAATAATAGTGAAGACATCAAAACCATGAAATAACACATATGGAATCATGTAGTAACCAAAAAAGTGTTAAACAAATCAAAATATATTTTATATTTGAGATTCTTCAAATAGCCACCCTTTGCCTTGATGACAGCTTTGCACACTCTTGGCATTCTCTCAACCAGCTTCATGAGGTAGTCACCTGGAATGCATTTCAATTAACAGGTGTGCCTTCTTAAAAAGTTAATTTGTGGAATTTCTTTCCTTCTTAATGCGTTTGAGCCAATCAGTTGTGTTGTGACAAGGTAGGGGGGTATACAGAAGATAGCCCTATTTGGTAAAAGACCAAGTCCATATTATGGCAAGAACAGCTCAAATAAGCAAAGAGATACAACAGTCCATCATTACTTTAAGACATGAAGGTAGGTCAATACGGAACATTTCAAGAACTTTGAAAGTTTCTTCAAGTGCAGTCTCAAAAACCATCAAGCGCTATGATGAAACTGGCTCTCATGAGGACCGCCACAGGAATGGAAGACCCAGAGTTGCCACTGCTGCAGAGGATAAGTTCATTAGAGTTACCAGCTTCAGAAATTGCAGCCCAAATAAATGCTTCACAGAGTTCAAGTCAGAGACACATCTCAACATCAACTGTTCAGAGGGGCCTGTGTGAATCAGGCCTTCATGGTCGAACTGCTGCAAAGAAACCCCTACTAAAGGACACCAATAAGAAGAAGAGACCTGCTTGGGCCAAGAAACACGAGCAACGGACATTAGCTCCGTGGAAATTTGTCCTATGGTCTGGAGTCCAAATTTGAGATTTTTGGTTCCAACCGCCGTGGCTTTGTGAGACGCGGTGTGGTTGAACGGATGATCTCCGTATTTGTAGCTCCCACCGTAAAGTATGGAGGAGGTGGTGTTATGATGTGGGGGTGCTTTGCAGGTGACACTGTCTGTGATTTATTTACAATTCAAGGCACACTTAACCAGCATGGCTACCACAGCATTCTGCAACAATACGCCATCCCATAAGGTTTGGCTTAGTGGGACTATCATTTGTTTTTCAACAGGACAATGACCCAACACGCCTCCAGGCTGTGTAAGGGCTATTTTACCAAGAAGGAGAGTGATGGAGTGCTGCATCTGATGACCTGGCCTCCACAATCCCCTGACCTCAACCCAATTGAGATGGTTTGGGATGAGTCAGACCGCAGAGTGAAGAAAAAGCATCCAACAAGTGCTCAGCATATGTGGGAACTCCTTCAAGACTGTTGAAAAAGCATTATAGGTGAAGCTGGTTGAGAGAATGCCAAGAGTGTGCAAAGCTGTCATCAAGGCAAAGGGTGGCTATTTGAAGAATCTCAAATCTCAAACACTTTTTGGGTTACTACATGATTCCATATGTGTTATTTAATAGTTTTGATGTCTTCACTATTAATGTAGAAAACAGTAAAAATAAAGAAAAACCCTTGAATGAGTAGGTGTGTCCATACTTTTGACTGGTACTGTATATCTCAAATCAGTTGCTCTGTTTAGTTCAGAAAGCAGTACTTATATATGTGTGTCTCAACCTAGATTTTTGCCCCCATCTTTCAGGCGTGCTGACAATGATAAATAACAAAGAACTGGTCCTGGTGCTGGAGTCTAGTTTAGTGGTAGTGCTGCAAATTCTAGGCCACATATCGCCCTGGTGACGAGGATTCAAATCCTGTCAGTGCCCCTTCAATTATGTCTTTCCCGTTCTTTGAAGTTTTTCAATACATTTTAATATTTGTAGCTACTTTTTAAGTTAATACCTGCAGTCAACTTGTGCAATACGTTAGGAGATAAAGCAGATTGCGTTCTTCATTTCACCTGTCACAATATATTACATTATGAAGCTTACTGTAGTTCCCCAGAACAGCTGAGCCAGTCACGTTTGTTTGTAAATAGCACAATGGGAGAAAGCGGGAGCTGGTGAGTCCATAGCGTTCTATACAGTGCATTCGGTAAGTACTCAGACCCCTTGTCTTTTTCCACATTTTGTTACGTTACAGCCTTATTCTAAAATTGATTAAATTAAAT
Organism: Coregonus clupeaformis; assembly: GCF_020615455.1. Classification (NCBI taxonomy): domain Eukaryota; kingdom Metazoa; phylum Chordata; class Actinopteri; order Salmoniformes; family Salmonidae; genus Coregonus; species Coregonus clupeaformis. Next base: position 21,953 of record NW_025537277.1, on the reverse strand, counting down.
GATTTACTCATCAATCTACACACAATATCCCATAATGACAAAGCAAAAACAGGATTTTAGATATTTTTGCAAATTTATTACAAATAAAAAACAGACCCTTTGCTATGAGACTCAAAATTGAGCTCAGGTGATTCTTGTTTCCATTGATCATCCTTGAGATGTTTCAACAACTTGATTGGAGTCCACCTGTGGTAAATTCAATTGACTAGACATGACTTGGAAAGGCACACACCTGTCAATATAAGGTCCCACAGTTGACAGTGCATGTCAGGGCAAAAACCAAGCCATGAGGTCGAAGGAATTGTCCGTAGAGCTCCGAGACAGGATTGTGTCGAGGCTATAGATCTGGGGAAGGGTATCAAAAAATGTCTGCACCATTGAAGGTCCCCAAGAACACAGTGGCCTAAATGGAAGAAGTTTGGAACCACCAAGAATCTTCCTAGAGCTGGCCGCCCAGCCAAACTGAGCATTCGGGGGAGAAGGGCCTTGGTCAGGGAGGTGTCCAAGAACCCGATGGTCACTCTGACAGAGCTCCAGAGATCCTCTGTGGAGATGGGAGAACCTTCCAGAAGGACAACCATCTCTGCAGCACTCCACCAATCAGGCATTTACGGTAGAGTGGCCAGACGGAAGCCACTCCTCAGTAAAATGCACATGGCAGCCCACTTGGAGTTTGCCAAAAGGCACCTAAAGGACTCTCAGACCATGAGAAACAAGATTCTCTGGTCTGATGAAACCAAGATTGAACTCTTTGGCCTGAATGCCAGCGTCACGTCTGGAGGAAACCTGGCACCATCCCTATGGTGAAGCATGGTGGTGGCAGCAACATGCTGTGGGGATGTTTTTCAGTGGCAGGGACTGGGAGTCTAGTCAGGATCGAGGGAAAGATGAACGGAGCCAAGTACATAGAGATCCTTGATGAAAACCTGCTCCAGAGTGCTCAGGACCTCCGACTGGGGCGAAGGTTCACCTTCCAACAAGACAATGACCCTAAGCACACAGCCAAGACAACGCAGGAGTGGCTTCGGGACAAGTCTCTGAATGATCTTGAGTGGACCAGCCAGAGCCCGATCGAACATCTCTGGAGAGACCTGAAAATAGCTGTGCAGCGACGCTCCCCATCCAACCTGACAGAGCTTCAGAGGATCTGCAAAGAAGAATGGGAGAAACTCCCCAAATACAGGTGTTCCAAGCTTGTAGCGTCATACCCAAGAAGACTCGAAGCTGTAATCGCTGCCAAAGGTGCTTCAAATACTGAGTAAAGGGTCTGAATACTTATGTAAATATGATATTTCAGTTTTGTTTTAATTTTGCAAAATGTTCTAAAAAATGTTTTTTTGCTTTGTCATTATTTTGGTATTGTGTAGACTGATTAAAAAAACTAAACTTTAATCCATTTTAGAATAAGGCTGTAATGTAACAAAATGTGGGTCTGAATACTTTCAATGCACTGTATCTATTGGCGAGTCTCTGTTTCGCACATGAGATGATGAAGTTATACTCACTACTAAACGCTTTGCCATCTGATATCTTATAATGGATTTCTGCCACAAGTCAAAGAGCTCTGGATGAGTTACAGTGAGGGAAAAAAGTATTTGATCCCCTGCTGATTTTGTATATTTGCCCACTGACAAAGAAATGATCAGTCTATAATTTGAATGGTAGGTTTATTTGAACAGTGAGAGACAGAATAACAACAAAAAAATCCAGAAAAACGCATGTCAAAAATATTATAAATTGATTTGCATTTTAACGAGGTAAATAAGTATTTGACCCCTCTGCAAAACATGACTTAGTACTTGGTGGCAAAAGCCTTGTTGGCAATCACAGAGGCCAGACGTTTCTTGTAGTTGGCCACCAGGTTTGTACACATCTCAGGAGGGATTTTGTCCCACTCCTCTTGCAGATCTTCTCCAAGTCATTAAGGTTTCGAGGCTGACGTTTGGGCAACTCCGAACCTTCAGCTCCCCTCCACAGATTTTCTATGGGATTAAGGTCTGGAGACTGGCTAGGCCACTCCAGGACCTTAATGTCCTGCTTTTGAGCCACTCCTTTGTTGCATTGGCCGTGTGTTTTGGGTCATTGTCATGCTGGAATACCCATCCACAACCCATTTTCAATGCCCTGGCTGAGGGAAGGAGGTTCTCACCCAAGATTTGACGGTACATGGCCCCGTCCATCGTCCCTTTGATGCGGTGATGTTGTCCTGTCCCCTTAGCAGAAAAACAGCCCCAAAGCATAATGTTTCCACCTCCATGTTTGACGGTGGGGATGGTGTTCTGGGGGTCATAGGCACCATTCCTCCTCCTCCAAACACGGCAGGTTGAGTTGATGCCAAAGAGCTCGATTTTGGTCTCATCTGACCACAACACTTTCACCCAATTCTCCTCTGAATCATTATTTGTATTTGATACACTGCTGATTTTGCAGGTTTTCCTACTTACAAAGCATGTAGAGGTCTGTAATTTTTATCATATGTACACTTCAACTGTGAGAGAAAAAAAAAATCCAGAAAATCACATTGTATGATTTTTAAGTAATTAATTTGCTTTTTATTGCATGACATAAGTATTTGATCACCTACCAACCAGTAAGAATTCCGTCTCTCACAGACCTGTTAGTTTTTCTTTAAGAAGCCCTCCTGTTCTCCACTCATTACCTGTATTAACTGCACCTGTTTGAACTCATTACCTGTATAAAAAACACCTGTCCACACACTCTCCACAATGGCCAAGACCAGAGAGCTGTGTAAGGACATCAGGGATAAAATTGTAGACCTGCACAAGGCTGGGATGGGCTACAGGACAATAAGCAAGCAGCTTGGTGAGAAGGCAACAGCTGTTGGCGCAATTATTAGAAAATGGAAGAAGTTCAAGATGACGGTCAATCACCCTCGGTCTGGGGCTCCATGCAAGATCTCACCTCGTGGGGCATCAATGATCATGAGGAAGGTGAGGGATCAGCCCAGAACTACACGGCAGGACCTGGTCAATGACCTGAAGAGAGCTGGGACCACAGTCTTAAAAAAAAACATTAGTAACACACTACACCGTCATGGATTAAAATCCTGCAGCGCACGGTCCCCCTGCTCAAGCCAGCGCATGTCCAGGCCCGTCTGAAGTTTGCCAATGACCATCTGGATGATCCAGAGGAGGAATGGGAGAAGGTCATGTGGTCTGATGAGACAAAAATTGAGCTTTTTGGTCTAAACTCCACTCGCCGTGTTTGGAGGAAGAAGAAGGATGAGTACAACCCCAAGAACACCATCTCAACCGTGAAGCATGGAGGTGGAAACATAATTATTTGGGGATGCTTTTCTGCAAAGGGGACAGGACGACTGCACCGTATTGAGGGGGAGGATGGATGGGACCATGTAGTCGCGAGATCTTGGCCAACAACCTACTTCCCTCAGTAAGAGCATTGAAGATGGGTCGTGGCTGGGTCTTCCAGCATGACAAACGACCGAACACACAGCCAGGGCAACTAAGGAGTGGCTCCTAAGAAGCATCTCAAGGTCCTGGAGTGGCCTAGCCAGTCTTCGGACCTGAACTCAATAGAAAATCTTTGGAGGGAGCTGAAAGTCCTTATTGCCCAACGACAGCCCCGAAACCTGAAGGATCTGGAGAAGGTCTGTATGGAGGAGTAGGCCAAAATCCCTGCTGCAGTGTGTGCAAACCTGGTCAAGACCTACAGGAAACGTATGATCTCTGTAATTGCAAACAAAGGTTTCTGTACCAAATATTAAGTTCTGCTTTTCTGATGTATCAAATACTTATGTCATGCAATAAAATGCAAATTAATTACTTAAAAATCATACAATGTGATTTTCTGGATTTTTTTTCTGGATGCTTTGTAAGTAGGAAAACCTGCAAAATCGGCAGTGTATCAAATACATGTTCTCCCCACTGTATATGTGCTTTCTTGAGCAGGGGGACCTTGCGGGCGCTGCAGGATTTCAGTCCTTCACGGCGTAGTGTGTTACCAATTGTTTTCTTGGTGACTATGGTCCCAGCTGCCTTGAGATCATTGACAAGATCCTCCCGTGTAGTTCTGGGCTGATTCCTCACTGTTTTCATGATCATTGCAACTCCACGAGGTGAGATCTTGCATGGAGCACCAGGCCGAGGGAGATTGACAGTTCTTTTGTGTTTCTTCCATTTGCGAATAATCGCACCAACTGTTATCACCTTCTCACCAAGCTGCTTGGCGATGGTCTTGTAGCCCATTCCAGCCTTGTGTAGGTCTACAATCTTGTCCCTGACATCCTTGGAGAGCTCTTTGGTCTTGGCCATGGTGGAGAGTTTGGAATCTGATTGATTGATTGCTTCTGTGGACAGGTGTCTTTTATACAGGTAACAAGCTGAGATTAGGAGCACTCCCTTCAAGAGTGTGCTCCTAATCTCAGCTCGTTACCTATATAAAAGACACCTGGGAGCCAGAAATCTTTCTGATTGAGAGGGGTCAAATACTTATTTCCCTCATTAAAATGCAAATCAATTTATAACATTTTTGACATGCGTTTTTTCTGGATTTTTTTGTTGTTATTCTGTCTCTCACTGTTCAAATAAACCTACCATTAAAATTATAGACTGATCATTTCTTTGTCAGTGGGCAAACGTACAAAATCAGCAGGGGATCAAATACTTTTTCCCTCACTGTATCTGTACAGTTGCCATTTTTTCCTGTCATTCCTACTAGCGTTCTTTGTCTCTGTTCTTCTCCCCTCTGCTCACTTTCGCTTGTAAATGTCCACACTCAACGGAAATGACATTCGGTAGCTCCTAGCTATGCTTGTATAACTTTTTGAGCTGGATTTGCCTGTCTTTGCAATTTGTTTGTTTGTTTTCGCTCGTTAGCATTTAGCTAACAGCGTCTATGTGATTCTGCTCTTAGTTGGTGCTAATTGTGTTAGCATTCTGGTAATAGAGGCCCAATGGGCTTTTCTTGTGTTTTTAGAACCCCCTTGTGTGCTATGCCGGTAATACCGTAAATCCCGGGATAAGAGAAGGATAGTATGACAATATGAAAATCTGGATACCGCCCAAGCCTACTTCTGATGTTCCTTTTGCATTGATCCCAATGCCCCGCTGTTCAGGAAGGAAATAATGTGGGACACGCTGGGATGTTTGTAAGGTGCTTTCAGGTCAGGCCGTGTGGGTTGCAGTAACTTTATTTTTTAAATAAAAAATAATAATAATAATTTTACGGAGTAGATCAGCTTTAATATTTCAGATAGATTGTAACTTCCATCAATGTAATTGTCTGCATCACTTCCAATCCCCCATATGTTTTTTTTACTCTAATATATATATATATATATATATATATATATATATATATATACACATACATACATACATACATACATACATACATACATATATATATATATATATATATATACATACATTTATTGGTAAACTACAGTAACTTAGCCCTGAACCTAGACTACAGCTAGGGCCAGAGCCAGAACGAGACCATGACGATGGTCAGGCTCGGCCGCCAGGAGCCCAGGGCCAAGAGCAGGGACAAGGCTAGAGCCAGGGTGCAAACTAGACCAGAACAAGGGCTAGAATCAGACCCGGGTTAGTGCAAGGGCAAGTACTCAGGCTAAGAAAAGCAAACGGGCCAAGGCTAGGGCCACGACTCAAGCATGGGTCCGGGGCAGGGATGAGTCAGTCCACCACTGAAGATCTGAAGTATCTAGTGATGAGCGATTAACCTAAATGTCGGTTTATTTTAGTTTTTTTAATAACTAATTGACCGGATGGTTCAATTAGTTGAATTCCATTTAGTTTGTTTTATTTTCTGTGCCGTTTCTCTAGAGATATTTCTCTCTGGGACATATTGTCCAACACTCATAGTTAGCGCTAGAAAATGTGGTATTTAACTACAATGACCAGAATCCATTGCGGCTACAGCTGCCTGTTCTCATTAGTTCATGCCGGGCAAGCCTGTGGGGCCGGCAGACAGACACTGGGAGAGTGGTTGCTTAGGTATCTCTCCCCCGACAATACATATAATTGATTGATAGTTGTTATTTAGCAGTCTTAAAAGTATGCATTATCTACATTGAAGAACTACTGAAATAGTGATTTCGTCAGACACCAGCCTACTAGCCTGAAGGATTACTCTTTGGGGTACAGCAGAGATAGATGGCTGGCTGGCTGCTACTGCCCTGAGCAGAGATAAGATGATGACTTGGAACAAAATAATAAGTCATCAAATATATATATTTATATATATATATATATATATATATATATATATATATATATATATATATACACACAACTGAAATATTGTATTTTATTTAAGTAATGTGAATAAAGGATGGTTTATTAATAAGTGATATTAAGTAATGGGCAGTCACTACCATCATTGGGGTTTTATTAATGAAATAATAAATTCATCATCATCATCATACTAAAAACAAATATGTAATATACAAAACCAAAATATTTTATTTAAGTAAAGTAATGTGAATAAATAATGGTTAGAGCCTAATAAGTGATAGTAATGGGCAGTCACTCACTACCATCAATTGTTTCATTCTGTGTTGTTATAGCATTGAACCCCAAATAAAATAAATTGAAAACGGTGATAATTTTTCTAAAACCGAACCAACCTAAAAAAGCACTAATCATTCAGCACTAGAAGTATCTGAACTTGCTGTAGAAGTATGAAAAAAAAAAAATGTATGCACTCACTAACTGCAAGTCGCTCTGGATAAGAGCGTCTGCTAAATGACTAAAATGTCAAATGTAAGTACAGTATGATGCCAGGGAGTGGTGTGGCCCAGCTGGGCTACAGGATTCCCCTATGGAACAAGGGCAGGATTGACGGGCTGGTGCCTAACTGGAGGGCAGGCTGTGGGGAGTGAGAGAGGGATGAAAGGAGCTGTTGTCTGGGGGCTAAGTCCCCACTGATGGTGGATAAAGAAAGCATAAAGACAGAGGGATGACGAAAGAGGCATGGAGTATTTCTCATGTTCTCAGAAACATCATTGACAGAGTCGCACACATATGGTCAGACACACACACTAAGTTTCCTACATTACATTTTCTCTCAATTAAAGATTGGACTTGCTTCATTTAAACAAGGGTTGGGGCAATCTTACCAAGATGGAAGACAGTGTTAAGTTGATAAGCAGAATCACTGCTTGGCTGGAACAAATACCTGCATCCACCACACAGGCCATTACGAGGTTAAGATTGCCCACCCGATTTAAACCATCCACCCAAAAGAAATGGTCTAAAACAGTAGCTAAAACAGAAGGGAAATATAGTCTACAACTAGGGCCGAAAGTTTAGGTTAAGATTTCCCTTTTACTATGTCATGGAGGTCACAGTACATATGGAGATGTTTTGTTGTTGTCTTGTCGTCAAAACAGCCTAACCATGTATAATGGTGCAGACCATAAATGTGACTTAATCTAAATATGTCTCTGAAGAAAAAGGAGTCAGTCACTCTATTTCAAGGGGCCGTTGAGCTAGATGATCGTTGAGCCGTTCTGACGAAGCTCAAATGGCTGTGGCGAGCCGCCACTGTTTACGTAGGCTAACGACAGGATTTTTAATCTTACATGTCATTGTGATTCACTTAGGGCCGAAGACAATACAGGAACAAAACACAGAGGCAAATTTAAACGTAAGGCTTTTCTTTGTCTATAGACCCAAGAAGAGAGCATGAATTGAAGCGATGTCCCTCTGCCAATATTCAAGCAGGACAGATTCCCGCCCTGCCAAAATTCCTGAGTGGCGCAGTGGTCTAAGGCACTGCATCGCAGTGCTAACTGTGCCACTAGAGATCCTGGTTCGAATCCAGGCTCTGTCGCAGCCGGCCGCGATCGGGAGACTCATGGGCGGCGCACAATTGGCCCAGTGTCGTCCAGGGTAGGGGAGGGAATGGCCGGCAGGGATGTAGCTCAGTTGATAGAGCATGAGCGTTTGCAACGCCAGGGTTGTGGGTTCGATTCCATGGGGGGCCAGTATAAAAATATATATATATAATGTATTCACTAACTGTAAGTCTCTCTGGATAAGAGCGCTCTGCTAAATTACTAAAATGTAAATGTAAAATGATTTACTACCTGTGCCTAACTGAAGTATTTTTATTGAAAAGTGTCTCCAGCCCTGGTTGTTGTTTTGTCTTTGTATACCACATAACATAACCAAGAGGAGATGCTAGCTAGATAACACAATATCAGGGTATGTGCAGGTTCCATGAAGTTGAATTTTAGACCTTTTTAATGCCACTTGGAATGTCCTTTAATACTAATTTTGAGGTCTGTGTGTTGTGGTGGCAGAATTTACCACAACAGCGTGCCACACAACTGCTAATATTTCCCTCCAGAAATGAGCCCATGTTGGCAAAAAGTAGTATTTTTAAGGCTGGCTCTTTCACCAAAAGCTATAGCCTACACGGCTCATATTATCAGGCAGGTGTGCTATTTTAGCAATGAGCATTCTCCTGTAGCCTAACGGATGTAGTAGCTGAAGCATGGGGTTGCACAACTGCACTGCAGATCACAAACGCAAAGTGTTCCGAATTTTGGCTTCGATACCAATACTATACTGAACAAAAATGTAAATGCAACATGCAACAATTTCAACGATTTTACTGAGTTACAGTTCATATAAGGAAATCAGTCAATTGAAATGAATTCATTAGGCCCTAATCTATGGATTTCACATGATGGGCTGGGGCGCTGTCACGCCCTGACTCTGGGGACTCCTATTTGTGGAGTCAGGGTGTGTATATTCTATGTTGTGTAGTTCTATGTTTATATTCTAGTATGTGTATTTCTATGTTGGCCGGTGTGGTTCCCAATCAGAGGCAGCTGTCACTCGTTGTCTCTGATTGGGGACCATACTTAGGCAGCCTATTGGCACTAGTGGGTTGTGGGATCTTGTTCCGTGTGAGGTATGTTGTTTGTGTACCTTGGACTTTGTTGTTTTGTCGTTGTTTATTGGGTTCAAATAAACATGTATGCATATCTCGCTGCGCCTTGGTCTGACCCGTCCTTCAACGAACGTGACAGGCGCAGCCGTGGGTGTGCCTGGGAGGGCATAGGCCCACCCACTTGGGAGCCAGGTTCAGCCAATCAGAATGAGTTTTTCCCCACAAAAGGGCTTTACAGAAATACTCCTAAATTTCATTAGCTGTCCGGGTGGCTGGGCTCCGATGATCCCGCAGGTGAAGAACCCGGTTGTGGAGGTCCTGGGCTGGCGTGGTTACACGTGGTCTGCGGTTGTGAGGTCGGTTGGACGTACTGCCAAATTCTCTAAAATGACGTTGGAGGAGGCTTATGGTAGAAAAATGTAAATTACATTCTCTGTGGAAAATGTACATTAAATTCTCGGTGGGCATTCCTGCAGTCAGCATGCCAATTGCACGCTCCCTCAAAACTTGAGGAATCTGTGGCATTGGCGTTGAGTGACAAAACTGCACATTTTAGAGTGGCCTTTCATTGTCCCCAGCACAAGGTGCACCTGTGTAATGATCATGCTGTCTTTTTCGTGATATCCAATTGGTAGTTAGTCTTGTCCCATCACTGCAACTCCCATACGGACTCGGGAGAGGCGAAGGTTGAGAGCCATGCGTCCTCCAAAACACGATCCTGCTAAGCTGCACTGCTCGCCTAACCCGAAAGCCAGCCGCACCAATGTGTCGGAGGAAACACTGTACAACTGGTGACCAAAGTCAGCTTGCAGGCGCCTGGCCTGCCACAAGGAGTCGCTAGCACGCGATGGGACAAGGACATCCCGGCCAGCCAAACCCTCACAACGCTGGGCCAATTGTACGCCGCCTCATGGGTCTCAAGGTCACGGCCGGCAGTGACATAGCCTGGGATCGAACCCGGGTATGTAGTGACGCCACACGGGAGGCCCATGATCATGCTGTTTAATCAGCTTCTTGATATGCCACACATGTCAGGTGGATGGATTATCTTGGCAAATGAGAAATGCTCACTAACAGGGGGATGTAAACAAATTTGTGGACAAAATTGAGAAATAAGCTTTTTTGTGCGTGTGGAAAATTTCTGGGATCTTTTATTTCAGCTCATGAAACATGGGACCAACACTTTACATGTTGCGTTTATCTTTTTGTTCTGTATATATTAATTATAATGCCATTATTGCTTTTGTGCCGAGCTTCACTATTTATCAAGGCCACTTGGCGCTTATAATGATGTTTAGGCTACTGATGTTTTCATAATTTTACCGTGCGTCTTGGTGGTTGGGGTATTTTTATTTTGTCGTTATAAAAAAAAGCTGTTACCGTGTTCCATCACATATGCGTTCTCTTTCATATTTGTAACAAAGGCACTTCAAGAATAAAATGTATTAATTTTGTGTTTTTTTGTTTTTATATATAGCCTACAGTAACATAAACTAATGGAAATGTTATTGTGTTATTTGAAATAAAATAAAAATTGTATTCTAATGTTACCCAAGGCCTTCATTAACACAACTAAATGATTATTTTTGCAATAGCATATATTAAATATATGAATTACACTGTTTGAAGGGGGGTCTATCGAGGGTCAGCGGTTCTAGTGTTAATGAACATTACTGTTGACCAAATAATGGTTTTAGAACCAAAATATCTGAAGGAACATTGGTTAGCCTAATCACTGAAATGACTGATGTAAGCAACATTTATTTTGATTTGTTTAATAATTTTTTGGTTACTACATGATTCCATATGTGATATTTCATAGTTTTGATGTCTTCACTATTATTCTACAATGTAGAAAATAGTACAAATAAAGAAAAACACTTGAATGAGTAGGTGTGTCCAAACTTTTGACTGGTACTGTATATAATGGTGTGAAATGTATGGCCTATTTATTGCCTTACCTCCATAACTTGCTACATTTGCACACACTTTATATATATTTTCTGTTGTATTTTTGACTTAACGTTTTGTTTACCCCAAATGTAACTCTGTGTTTTTGTTTTTATCGCACTGCTTTGCTTTATCTTGGCCAGGTCGCAGTTGTAAATGAGAACTTGTTCTCAACTGGCTTACCTGGTTAAATAAAGGTGAAATAAAATAAAATAAAATAAATGTACAGTATATGAATAGAAAAGGTGTGTACAGCAAAGGAAAGGTGTGTACAGCAGTAGTTATATAGGATGAGCCTTGACTAGAATACAGCATATAAATATGAAGTGGGTAAAACAGTATGTAAACATTATTAAAGTGTCCAGTGTTCAATGACTATGTACATAGGGTAGCAGTCTCTAAGGTGCAGGGTAGAGAACTGGGTGGTAGCCGGCTAGATACAGTGACTAAGGTTCAGGGCAGGGTACTGGGCGGTGGCCAGCTAGTGGTGACTATTTAACAGTCTGATGGCCTGGAGATGGAAGCTGTTTTTCAGTCTCTCAGTCCCAGATTTTATGCACCTGTACTATCTCCGCCTTCTAGATGGTAGAGGGGTGAACAGGCCGTGGCTCAGGTGGCTGAGGTCCTTGATGATCTTCTTGGCCTTCCTGTGACACCGGGTGCTGTAGATGTCTTGAAGGGCAAGCAGTGTGCCCCCGGTGATGTGTTGGGCTGACAACACCACCTTCTGTAGAGCCCTGCGGTTGCGGACAGTGCAATTGCCGTACCAGGCGGTGATACAGCCCGACAGGACGCTCTCAATGGTGTATCTGTAGAAGTTTGCCTCCTGAGGTTGAAGAGGCACTATTGCGCCTTCTTCACCACACTGTCTGTGTGAATGGACCATTTCAGGTTGTCAGTGATGTACAACTTGAGGACTTGAAGCTTTTCACCCTCACCACTCCGGCCCTGTCCATGTGGATGGGTGCATGCTCTCTCTGCTGTCTCCTGAAGTCCACGATCAGCTCCTTCGCTTTGTTGACGTTGAGAGAGAGGTTATTTTCCTGGCACCACTCCGCCAGGGCCCTCACACCTCCCTCCCTGTAGGCTTTCCACACAACGGTCATTGTTGGTAATCAGGCCTACCACTGTTCATCAGCCAACCTTGATATTGAGTTGGAGACGTCGTGGCTACGCAGTATTGAGTGAACAGGAGTACAGGAGGGGAGCACGCACACTTGTGAGGTAGGTGTTGTTGCCTACCTTCATCACCTGGGTTCAGCCCGTCAGGAAGTCCAGGACCCAGTTGGCAACAGCAATGCTTCGTACTGGCACACGATGTGCACACACAGAGGCGCACATGTGCATAGCTCTCTAACATCTTGAGTGCGCCTCAAGTATTATTTGATGTTACATTTTTTATATTTATTTGCCGTGGTGGCAACAATTAAACAGCGACACAATATATAAACGGAAATACTGCAGTCAATCTCCGTTACATTTTTCTAAGACCTTCAAAAATGGAATTTAAAGGGATACTTCAGGATTTTGCTAATGATGCCCTTTATCTACTTCCCTTGAGTAAGGAAGTTAGAGGTAGTTTCTCGACCAAATGCTAACTAGCATTAGCTAGAAGATACCCATAGACTTCCAGTATTTAAATCAATTGGAGATCAGGATAATGCCTTTAGAAGTGTCCCGTGGAATAACTCTGTTTAGTTCTGACTGCAAACCTGACTGAGAAGACATGCATTAATTGAAACTAGATTGACAAATTCAAATAAAGTGTCAAGTTCCTTCATCCTGAATCCCACTGCAGTGCAAAACAAATGCACTTCTGGAAGCACTATTTGGAAAGGTACTTACTGCAATCAATTGAATATTGGTCTAAAATAATTCTAAAACTAAAAGTGGAGAAAAATATCAACGTTGTGAGGGCATTATTACCTGTCTATTTCAGTTCTGGATGTCGGTCAATTGGGGGACTTCAAAGCCCAGAGACCTGGAAACAGAGAACAAACAGGAATCATGATAGTCCTGATAGAATGTAGGCTAATAACTGAACAGGTGAGTTACTGCACTGCAAATGTTGTGGTAGATGATAAAGTATGGATTTTGTCAGCCATAGCGATATTTCTGGTTGCATGTAAAGCTCCATTAGTAGAATGCTCATCACATGAACAAATCCAATTCTCTCCCATTCTCCCAAATATATCACTTTCTTGCACCTAGTGTCTCCCGTTCCCACTCTCTTGTTTAAATACACAGGCCTACAGTTTTGGAAAGTGGAAATAAAGTTGTGAGGAGGAGAAAGAATAGAAAAAGAAAAAAACTTGCGACAACCACATTTGAGAACTGTTTCTCACTGTATCATATCTCAATAACAGCATATCCACACATGTTAATTTAACTGAAGGTGTTGTGAATGAATAAATATCTGATGTGTGTGTGTGTGTGACAAACTGCTTTCAACAATGACATTTCCTTTGGGAAAGTGACTTATTGTCTACTCCATTTTAAAGTTTTGTTCCAAGACCTAGTAGGGGCTGAAATGCTTTGACGTTGTGTTTAGGCTAACGTTAGCTATGAGTTGTTAGTTAATGTTAGTCATATTCATCACTGGTAATGTGAGGTATGTATAGGCTAGCTAAACCGATAAAAGTCCGTCTTGATAACATGAAAGATATGCTAGAGAAGTCAGAGGGCTACAGCAAGCCAACTAGCTAGCTACTGTAGCTTGATGTTAAGCGAAAAAGTTATACATAAAAAATAATGGAGAAATCGGGCAAGACTGTGACAGATCTAGTGCAAGCTAACGTTAGCCATAATTAATTCCGAGCTGCACAAAATGTGAACAACAATATCAGAAAGCTAGCTAGCCTGCAAGCAAACGACATTTCAAATGTTGTCAAAGTAACGTTAGTTAGCTAGCTGGCTTGAAAGCTGGTTTAAAAAATCTTACCTTGTCCAAACGTCAACTTGGCTTTACCAAATATGATTGAGGAACTCCGATTTACTGTCATCTTTTGGTTTACAACAAAGTCTCATTTACAACCACATTTCATCTTACCATAAAGTTGATCAAATCAATTTCTAAATTCGATCAACTAGCTATTTAAATATATAAAAAAACGCGGGATTGCCTGCTGGGTGGATAGAAACTCCGTCCCAAAATACTCGCACGTTGGTTCTTTTTCTTTTCCTGCTTCAAAGCCTTGCTGCACATCTGGCTCACGTTCTGAAAGGATGCTACTGGCTAAACAGCTGGCTAAATTCTGATTCCCCACGACGGTCCGTGCGTCTTCGAACGGCTTAACGAAAGTGTTTCTCTTCAAACAAATTAGATTTCTGCCGTCAACGTATGACAAGCAGTGACAAGTAGTCACACAATTTATATTTCACAAAGTTTATATTTCAATTTCAAATTGTCGACGTTTTCAAAAGGAGCAATCATGACCGATGGCGCCGAAAGCACGCGAGAGGGATGCACTGAAAAGCGGAGCAGTGCAGACTGACACTTCAGTTACAGAAACCACTCACCAACTTTACCTATTCACATTGCACTGCACTCACAGGCCCAGACATTGCACTACACTCACTGGCCCAGTCTACTACTATTCTATTCGAGCAGCTAACAGTACTAGCCTTTAATCTCACTTAATGTAGGCTACAGTAGTCAGAGTACATAGTCTTGTGAAAGATTCGAGTTGAGTTCGCTATGGCATGTGCATTTTCCATTTAATTTAATGTTTTTTTATTTGAAAAATATATATACAGTACCAGTCAAACGTTTGGACACACCTACTCATTCAAGGGTTTTTCTTTATTTTTACTATTTTCTACATTGTAGAATAATAGTGAAGACATCAAAACTATGAAATAATACATATGGAATCATGTAGTAACCAAAAAAGTGTTAAACAGATAAAAATATATTTGAGATTTGAGATTCTTCAAAGTAGCCACCCTTTGCCTTGATGACAGCATTGCACACTCTTGGCATTTCAATTAACAGGTGTGCATTCTTAAAAGTTAATTTGTGGAATTTCTTTCCTTCTTAATGCGTTTGAGCCAATCAGTTGAGTTGTGACAAGGTAGGAGGGGTATGCTGTCACGCCTGCTCCCGCTCCCCCTCGAGGGCGCCAGGCTGCCCATCATTATGCACACCTGTCACCATCGTTACGCGCATCAGCGCTTCATTGGACTCACCTGAACTTCATCATGGCTTAATTACCTCCCCTATATCTGTCTGTTCCTCCGTTTGATCCCTGTGTCTGCATTAATGTCTTTATGTTTCCCTTGTCCAGACGCTGTCCGTGTTTTGTTTCATGTCTGTATATATTAAATGTTCACTCCCTGTACTTTCTTCTCGACTCCCAGCGTCTGTCCTCACATACACAGAAGATAGCCCTATTTGGTAAAAGACCAAGTCCATATTATGGCAAGAACAGCTCAAATAAGCAAAGAGAAACAACATCATTACTTTAAGACATGAAGGTCAGTCAATCAAGAACATTTCAAGAACATTGAACATTTCTTCAAGTGCAGATGCAAAAACCATCAAGCGCTATGATGAAACTGGCTCTCATGAGGACCACCAAAGGATTGGAAGACCCAGAGTTACCTCTGCTGCAGAGGATAAGTTCATTAGAGTTACCAGCCTCAGAAATTGCAGCCCAAATAAATGCTTCACAGAGTTCAAGTCACAGACACATCTCAACATCAACTGTTCAGAGGAGACTGTGTGAATCAGAACTTCATGGTCGAATTGCTGCAAAGAAACCACTACTAAAGGACACCAATAACAAGAAGAGACTTGCTTTGGCCAAGAAACACGAGCAATGGACATTAGACCAGTGGAAATGTGTCCTTTGGTCTGGAGTCCAAATTGGAGATTTTTGGTTCCAACCGCTGTGGCTTTGTGAGACGCGGTGTGGGTGAACGGATGATCTCCATATGTATATTTCCCACCATAAAGCATGGAGGAGGAGGTGTTATGGTGTGGTTGTGCTTTGCTGGTGACACTGTCTGTGATTTATTTAGAATTCAAGGCACACTTAACCAGCATGGCTACCAAAGCATTCTGCAGCGATATGCCATCCCATCTGGTTTGGGCTTAGTGGGACTATCATTTGTTTTTCAACAGGACAATGAACCAACACACCTCCAGGTTGTGTAAGGGCTATTTGACCAAGAAGGAGAGTGATGGAGTGCTGCATCAGATGACCTGGCCTCCACAATCCTGCGACCTAATCCCAGTTGAGATTGTTTGGGATGAGTCGGACCGCAGAGTCAAGGAAAAGCAGCCAACAAGTGCTCAGCAAATGTGGGAACTCCTTCAAGACTTTTGCAAAAGCATTCCAGGTGAAGCTGGTTGAGAGAATGCCAAGAGTGTGCAAAGCTGTCATCAAGGCAAAGGGTGGCTATTTGAAGAATCTCAATGATAAATATATTTTAATTTGTTTAACACTTTTTGGATACTATGATTCCATATGTGTTATTTCATAGTTTTAATGTCTTCACTATTATTCTACAATGTAGAAAATAGTAAAAAATAAAGAAAAACCCTTGAATGAGTAGATGTGTGTCCAAACCTTTGACTGGTACTGTATATTCAGTGCCTTGCAAAAGTATTCATCCCCCTTGTCGTTTTTCCTATTTTGTTGCATTACTACCTGTAGTTTAAATTGATGTTTATTTGGATTTCACGTAATGGACATACACAAAATAGTTCAAATTGGTTAAGTGAAATTAAAAAAATAACTTGTTTCAAAAAATTCTAAAAAATAAATAACGGAAAAGTGGTGCGTGCATATGTATTCACCCCCTTTGCTATGAAGCCCTTAAATAAGATCTGGTGCAACCAATTACCTTCAGAAGTCACATAATTAGTTAAATAAAGTCCACCTGTGTGCAATCTAAGTGTCACATGATCTCAGTATATATACACCTGTTCTGAAAGGCCCCAGAGTCTGCAACACCACTAAGCAAGGGGCACCACCATGCAAGCGGCACCATGAAGACCAAGGAGCTCTCCAAACAGGTCAGGGACAAAGTTGTGGAGAAGTACAGATTAGGGTTGGGTTATAAAAAAATATCAGAAACTTTGAACATCCCACGGAGCACCATTAAATCCATTATTAAAAAATGGAAAGAATATGGCACCAAAACAAACCTGCCAAGAGAGGGCCGCCCACCAAAACTCACGGACCAGAAAAGGAGGGCATTAATCAGAGAGGCAACAAAGAGACCAAAGATAACCCTGAAGGAGCTGCAAAGCTCCACAGCGGAGATTGGAGTATCTGTCCATAGGACCACTTTAAGCCGTACACTCCACAGAGCTGGGCTTTATGGAAGAGTGGCCAGAAAAAAGCCATTGCTTAAAGAAAAAAATAAGCAAATAAGGTGAATTGTTATGCACACTCAAGTTCTCCATTTTTTTGTCTTATTTCGTGTTTGTTTCACAATAAAAAATATTTTGCATCTTCAAAGTGGTAGGCATGTTGTGTAAATCAAATAATACAAACCCCCCAAAAATCTATTTTAATTCCAGGTTGTAAGGCAACAAAATAGGAAAAATGACAAGGGGGTGAATACTTTTGCAAGCCACTATATATATATATATATATATATATATATTGTGACGTCACGAGAGGCTACACAGCTTTCAGCGGGATTGCTCAAGTAGTGCAAGGAGACAAGGTTCAAACAAACAAGGATTTTATTATAGGTCTTGGGAAATTAACGAAAATATAACAAAAATTCTGTTCTCTTGTGGCTCTTTAAGGGTTACACAGTTCAGGGATGTCTCTTCCACATCCAACATCATAATTCTCACTCGCTCAGATAACTTTTCCCCAGCCTTACTGTAGTCCACGTTGCAGCTAGTGGCCAACCCAGCAAAAAGTCCTTCCAAATGTCTCCTCACGTATTTCCACAGGTGCATATATCCAAAGGTGAGTATTTCCCAAAGGTAATATCTCCAAATCCCTTATATTCCTCATGGAAGTGGACCGGTGCAACACTCTTGTCCTCCAGAGAGCCCAGCCTGGAGACTGTGTCTCTTCCCTTCCCAAACCTTCAGCTCCATCAGCTCCTCATTTGTTTCAGCTGCGTGGGAGGATTGGCCATAGAGGGGTGGGAGTTCCCGACCATACCAGCAGATGGAGCCATAGCTGTCTGGGTTTGCCAGCCACCTCAGGGGATGTAACGTCCCTCAGGACACACAGCCTCTCGTGACATCACACATCCCCTCCCTCGGGACCGACGTCCTCGTCGGGGTAAAGGCAGCGAAGAAGGCATCACGCCGGGAGAGGGCGTCCGCATTGCCGTGGTGCCTTGCCAGACTGCTCTCTCTTCAACTCCTCCAACTCTAGGACCAGGGACTCAGCCTCCTGTTGTCTCTCCTTGAGTTTCTTACTGAAGCATCAGCCTTGGTTTTAGCAGAGTTTAGCTTCTGTTGAGCAGCTTTCAGTTCCTTCTCCTCTCTCTCTGCCTCCACGCATTCTTCATCTTGTTCTCCAACACCTGGTACTTCTCCACTCTGCCTTCTTCTGGACCTCCTTACTACTGCGCAGGGTCTCCTCACACTCCTCGATGGTCCCTGCGCAGCCTCTCCAGCTCCTCCTGTTGCTTAGGGAAGGAGCTCTGTTGAGTTTAGCCTGGAGGATATCTAACTCTTCTTGTCTTCATGTCTAACTGTTGCTTTAACAAACGATACCTCTCAACGGTCCCCTTCGAGACCAGAGCAGTTCTTTGTCCAGATTCTGTAGCTCCGTCTCTGTGTCGGTCTGGGCACCTGCCATCCCTATCGAGCCCGGGCGGGAGTGAGTAATCGGAGGATTGCACGGAGCCTTCCCAGGGATGAGTCTTGCCTCTCCGTTTACGAGGTACTCGGGTTATCCTCTCTGAGACTCTCTCCAGAGTGGGTAAAAGGCTGGGCAGTCTCGTCCAATTAGGGACAGGGACGGGGAGGAATCAACCACCCCTCTTCTCGTCGTTGTATGGTTCCCCGTGTGCTGGTCTTGTAAGTTCAGTGATGGGGTATTCTCTGGTGTCCCCATGGACTCAGGAAACTGGAGGACTTTCCCCGGGGTCAGACACGTTGGGCCCACCCAAATCCTTACGCACCAGGGTCCCTACAGAATCCAGTAAGGCCTCCACATCATGGTGATTCACAGTTACCCGCCCAGGTGGGGAAGTCTCTGGGCCGCACTTCATCTACGACTCCCAAGAAGCGAGCTGTGTGGTGCTGAGCTGAGACTCACGCCGTGGGCATAGGTTCATCGGCTGGTTTCCCCACTGCCAGAATATTCCCATCTCCCCCCGTACACTGTCGAGGTTTCCACCTCCTGAGTGTACTTTCTTCTTGGACCCGCCTGGTTTCTGCTCCCTCGGGATAACGTCCTGCGTGGCTGGGTTCGAGACCTTGGGAGTCCTTTGGGACCAGGTTTCTTCCCCATTTGTGGTGGGGCCGCCCTCCTGGGGTCTTTTCGGGAGAGCATTCCAGCATCTCCGCTGTGGCCTGTTACTTTCCCCACAGCTTCCACGGTCAGATCAGCCACCGTGGTCAAGGCCTGTTGACTGATAATTTTTGCCTCCTTAAGGCAGGTCGCTGAGTAACATCCTCCACAACGACCCCCACCACCGCCGCTGCTGTATTCCTCTCTCGATCCACCATTTCTTGGTTCGGACAAGTTCAGCCGTCTGCGCCCGGGGGGGTTGGTCTGGATTGGAAGGTCCAGTGTTGCGCTGGGCCTCACCAAACTTTGTGAGTCCATATCTGCTGAGGATCTCAGACTTCGGGGCATCATAGTCAGTAACCTGGTCAGGGCCCAGGTCCCGACAGCATTCAGCGTTTCCCCGGTTAGAAAGGGGGCTAACAACCCTGTTCTTCCAGGCTTCCCTAGTGCCGTGGCCTCAAATGCATGCAGGTATGCCTCAATGTCATCGGTAGCTCCCATCTTAGATATCTGATTCACTTGCCTTTATTGGGCGGGTATTTTGACCACCCTCTCTGTCTCTGCAACTGCAATTCCTCTCTCTGCCTTCAGAAGGAGTTGGCTTTCTTTTGCTCCTCAAAGCCACGGTTGCTTTGCATCTGGGCTTGCTGGCCAGCAACAACTTTCAATATGTCCTCCATTTCAGTCGGCGGGGGAGCCTCCGGCCAACTTGGAAAACTGGGTGATCAAACCTTCGGTATCACTCCTCTGACATGCACTATCCCAGGCGTGCCCGTATTCTCCACCATCTGTGGCGTCACGAGAGGCTACACGCTTTCAGCGGGATTGCTCCAGTAGTGCAAGGAAAGGTTCAAACAACAGGATTTTATTATAGGTCTTGGGAAATTAACGAAAATATAATAAAATTCTGTTCTCTTGTCAACTCTTTAAGGGTTAACAGTTCCAGGGATGTCTCTTCCACATCCAACATCATAATTCTCACTAAGCTCAGATAACTTTTCCCCAGCCTTACTGTAGTCACGTTGCAGCTAGTGGCCAACCCAGCAAAAAGTCCTTCCAAATGTCTCTCGTATTTCCACAGATTGCATATATCCAGGTGATATTTCCCTGGTAAGTATCTCCAAATCCTTATATTCCTCCTTAAGAGTGGACGTGCAGCACTCTTGTCCTCCAGAGAGCCCAGCCTGGAGACTGTGTCTCTTCCCTTCCCAAACCTTCCGCTCATCAGCTCCTCATTTGTTTCATGCGTGGGAAGATTGGCCATGTGGAGTTCCCACCATACCAGCAGATGAGCCATAGCTGCATCTGGGTTTGCAGCCCACCTCAGGGGGATGTCGTCCCTCCCAGACACAGCCTCTCAGTGACATCACAATATATATATATATATATATATATATATATATATATATATATATATATATATATATATATATTAAATGTTGGCTTAGCCTACTCAATCAGGCAGTGAAAATTAGTCAGCTAATATGCAAAAAATAGTTTGCCAATAAATTAAAATTACATTCTGTTATAAAATGAGAAAGATGGTCAGAAACATAAAGTGCACTTACAGTGGGGAAAAGTATTTAGTCACCACCAATTGTGCAAGTTCTCCCACTTAAAAAAAAAGATTAGAGAGCTGTAATTTTCATCATAGGTACACGTCAGCTATGACAGACAAATTGAGGGAAAAATCAAAATCACATTGTAGGATTTTTTATAATTTATTTGCAAATTATGGTGGAAAATAAGTATTTGGTCACCTACAAACAAGCAAAATTTCTGGCTCTCACAGACCTGTAACTTCTTCTTTAAGAGGCTCCTCATTCCTCCACTCATTACCTGTATTAATGGCACCTGTTTGAACTTGTTATCCATATAAAAATACACCTGTCCACAACCTCAAACAGTCACCTCCAAACTCCACTGGCCTAGACCGAGCTGTCCAAAGGACACCAGAAACAAATTGTAGACCTGCATGAGCTGGGAAGACTGAATCTGCAATAGTAAGCAGGTTTGAAGAAATCAACTGTAGGAGCAATTATTAGGAAATGGAAGACATACAAGACCACTGATAATCTTACTCCCTCGATCTGGGGCTCCATGCAAGATCTCACCCCGTGGGGTCAAAATGATCTGGAAACGGTGAGCAAAAATCCCAAACCACCGCGAGACCTAGTGAATACCTGCAGAGGCTGGGACCAAAAGTAACAAAGCCTGCCATCAGAACTACGCCGCCAAACTCAAATCCTGCAGTGCCAGGCGTGTCCCTCTGCTTAAGCCAGTACATGTCCAGGCCCGTCTGAAGTTTGCTAGAGTGCATTTGGATGATCCAGAAGTTTGGGAGAATGTCATATGGTCAGATGAAACCAAAATATAGCTTTTTGGTAAAAGCTCAACTTTCGTCGTGTTTGGAGGACAAAGAATGCTGAGTTGCATCCAAAAAACACCATACCTACTGTGAATCATGGGGGTGGAAACGGCAGCATCATGCTAGGGCTGTTTTTCTGCAAAAAGGACCAGACGACTGATCAGTGTAAAAGAAAGAATGAATGGGCCTCGTAATTGTGTAAAACCTCCTTCCATCCAGCAAGGGCATTGAAGATAAACGTGGCTGGGTCTTTCAGCATACAATATCCCACACCCCCGGCAGCGAAGGGT
>NW_025537276.1:0-38029 GCF_020615455.1 Coregonus clupeaformis | reverse complement strand
TTTAAATTTTACTTCACCTTTATTTAACCAGGTAAACCAGTTGAGAACAAGTTCTCATTTACAACTGCGACCTGGCCAAGATAAAGCACTAGCAGTGCGATAAAAACAACAACACAGAGTTACATTTTTTTTTTTTTTTTTATTTCACCTTTATTTAACCAGGTAAACCAGTTGAGAACAAGTTCTCATTTACAACTGCGACCTGGCCAAGATAAAGCATAGCAGATGCGATAAAAACAACAACACAGAGTTACATATGGGGTAAAACAAAACAAAAATCAAAAAAATACAACAGAAATACAATTAATATACAGTGTGCAAATTTAGCAAGTTATGGAGGTAAGGCAATAAAATAGGCTATAGTGCAAAATAATTACAATTTAGTATTAACACTGGAATGATGTGCAAGAGATGATGTGCAAATAGAGATACTGGGGTACAGATGAGCAAAATAAATAACAATATAGGGATGAGGTAGTTGGGCGGGCTAATTTCAGATGGGCTGTGTACAGGTGCAGTGATCGGTAAGGTGCTCTGACAACTGATGCCTAAAGTTAGTGAGGGAGATAAGCGTCTCAGCTTCAGAGATTTTTGCAGTTTGTTCCAGTCATTGGCAGCAGAGAACTGGAAGGAATTGCGTGCCAAAGGAGGTGTTGGCTTTGGGGATGACCAGTGAGATATACCGCTGGAGCGCAGACTACGGGTGGGTGTTGCTATGGTGACCAATGAGCTAAGATAAGGCGGGATTTGCCTAGCAGTGATTTATAGATGGCCTGGAGCCAGTGGGTTTGGCTGACGAATATGTAGTGAGGACCAGCCAACAAGAGCGTACAGGTCACAGTGGTGGGTATTATATGGGGCTTTGGAGACAAAACGGATGGCACTGTGATAGACAACATCCAATTTGCTGAGTAGAGTGTTGGAGGCTATTTTGTAAATGACATCGCCAAGTCAAGGATCGGTAGGATAGTCAGTTTTACAAGGGCATGTTTGGCAGCATGAGTGAAGGAGGCTTTGTTGCGAAATAGGAACCGATTCTAGATTTAACTTTGGATTGGAGATTCTTAATGTGAGTCTGGAAGGAGAGTTTACAGTCTAACCAGACACCTAGATATTTGTAGTTGTCCACGTACTCTAGGGTCAGACCCGTCTAGAGTAGTGATTCTAGTCGGGTGGGGCGGGTGCAAGCAGCGTTCGGTTGAAGAGCATGCATTTTGTTTTACTAGTGTTTAAGAGCAGTTGGAGGCTACTGAAGGAGTGTTGTATGGAATTGAAGCTCGTTTGGAGGTTTGTTAACACAGTGTCCAATGAAGGGCCAGATGTATACAAAATGGTGTCGTCTGCGTAGAGGTGGATCTGAGAGTCACCAGCAGCAAGAGCGACGTCATTGATATACACAGAGAAAAGAGTTGGCCCAAGAATTGAACCCTGTGGCACCCCCATAGAGACTGCCATAGGTCCAGACAACAGGCCCTCCGATTTGACACATTGAACTCTATCTGAGAAGTAGTTGGTGAACCAGGCGAGGCAGTCATTAGAGAAACCAAGGCTATTTAGTCTGCCAATAAGAATCGCGGTGGTTGACAGAGTCGAAAGCCTTGGCCAGGTCAATGAAAACGGCTGCACAGTACTGTCTATTATCGATCGCGGTTATAATATCATTTAGGACCTTGAGCGTGGCTGAAGTGCACCCATGACCAGCTCGGAAACCGGATTGCATAGCAGAGAAGGTACGGTGGGATTCGAAATGGTTGGTGATCTGTTTGTTGACTTGGCTTTCAAAAACTTTTGAAAGGCAGGGCAGGATGGATATGGGTCTGTAACAGTTTGGATCTAGAGTGTCACCCCCCTTTGAAGAGGGGGATGACCGCGGCAGCTTTCCAATCTCTGGGGATCTCAGACGTTGCTGAAAGAGAGGTTGAACAGGCTAGTAATAGGGGGTTGCGACAATTTCGGCGACTAGTTTTAGAAAGAAAGGGTCCAGATTGTCTAGTCCAGATGATTTGTAGGGGTCCAGATTTTGCAGCTCTTTTAGAACATCAGCTGTCTGGATTTGTGTGAAGGAGAAGCGGGGGTCATGGGCAAGTTGCAGCGGAGGGTGCAGAGCTGGTGGCCGGGGTAGTGGTAGCCAGGTGGAAAGCATGGCCAGCCGTAGCAAAATGCTTGTTGAAATTCTCGATTATTGTAGATTTATCGGTGGTGATAGTGTTTCCTAGCCTCAGTGCAGTGGGCAGCTGGGAGGAAGTGCTCTTATTTTCCATGGACTTTACAGTGTCCCAAAACTTTTTGGAGTTAGTGCTACAGGATGCAAATTTCTGTTTGAAAAAGTTAGCCTTTGCTTTCCTAACTGCTTGTGTATATTGGTTCCTAACTTCCCTGAAAAGTTGCATATCACGGGGGCTATTTGATGCTAATGCAGTACGCCACAGGATGTTTTTGTGCTGGTCAAGGGCAGTCAAGTCTGAGGAGAACCAGGGGCTGTATCTGTTCTTAGTTCTGTATTTTTTGAATGGGGCATGTCTATTTAAGATTGAGAGGAAATTACTTTTAAAGAACAACCAGGCATCCTCTACTGACGGAATGAGATCTATATCCATCCAGGATACCTGGGCCAGGTCAATTAGGAAGGCCTGCTCGCTGAAGTGTTTTTGGGAGCGTTTGACAGTGATGAGGGGTGGTCGTTTGACCGCGGACCCGTTACGGACGCAGGCAATAAGGCAGTGATCGCTGAGATCCTGGTTGAAGACAGCGGAGGTGTATTTAGAGGGTAAGTTAGTCAGGATGATATCTATGAGGGTACCCATGTTTACGGATTTAGGGTTGTACCTGGTAGGTTCGTTGATAATTTGCGTGAGGTTGAGGGCATCTAGCTTGGATTGTAGGATGGCTGGGGTATTAAGCATATCCCAATTTAGGTCACCAAGCAGTACGAACTCTGAGGATAGATGGGGGCAATCAGTTCACATATGGTGTCAGGGCACAGCTGGGGGCTGAGGGGGTCTGTAGCAAGCGGCAACAGTGAGAGATTTATTTCTGGAAAGGTGGATTTTTTAGAACTAAAAGCTCAAACTGTTTGGGCACAGACCTGGATAGTATGATGGAGCTCTGCAGGCTATCTCTACAGTAGATTGCAACTCCACCCCCTTTGGCAGTTCTATCTAGACGGAAAATGTTATAGTTGGGGATGGAAATTTCAGAATTTTGGTGGCCTTCCTAAGCCAGGATTCAGACACTGCTAGAACATCAGGGTTGACGGAGTGTGCTAACGCAGTGAATAACTCAAACTTAGGAAGGAGGCTTCTGATATTTATGTGCAGAAACCAAGACTTTTACGGTTACAGAAGTCAATAAATGATAGCTCCTGGGGAGTAGGAGTGATACTGGGGGGCTGCAGGGCCTGGGTTAGCCTCTACATCACCAGAGGAACAGAGGAGGAGTAGAATAAGGATACGACTAAAGGCTTTAAGAACTGGTCTTCTAGTGCGTTGGGTACATAGAATAAAGGGGGCAGTTCTCCGGGCGTTGTAGAAAAGATTCAGGGCATTATGTACAGAAAAGGATATGGAAGGATATGAGTACAGTTCAGGTAATCCTAAGTGTTGGGTAACAATGAAAGAGATAGCATCATTGGAGGCATCGATTGAGCCGGTCTCGGCGTGTATGGGGGGAACAAAGGAACTATATGAGACAGTTTGAGAGGGACTAGGGTTCTACATTGAAATTGTATAATAAGAACTAACCCAGACAGCAATAGGCAAGGCATAATTGACATAGGAGAGAGGCATAAAGCAGTCACGTGTTATTAGAGACATATGGGGTAAAACAAAACAAAAATCAAAAAAAAAAAAATACAACAGAAATACAATTAATATACAGTGTGCAAATTTAGCAAGTTATGGAGGTAAGGCAATAAAATAGGCTATAGTGCAAAATAATTACAATTTAGTATTAACACTGGAATGATGTGCAAGAGATGATGTGCAAATAGAGATACTGGGGTACAGATGAGCAAAATAAATAACAATATAGGGATGAGGTAGTTGGGCGGGCTAATTTCAGATGGGTTGTGTACAGGTGCAGTGATCGGTAAGGTGCTCTGACAACTGATGCTTAAAGTTAGTGAGGGAGATAAGCGTCTCCAGCTTCAGAGATTTTTGCAATTTGTTCCAGTCATTGGCAGCAGAGAACTGGAAGGAATTGCGGCCAAAGGAGGTGTTGGCTTTGGGGATGACCAGTGAGATATACCCGCTGGAGCGCAGACTACGGGTGGGTGTTGCTATGGTGACCAATGAGCTAAGATAAGGCGGGGATTTGCCTAGCAGTGATTTATAGATGGCCTGGAGCCAGTGGGTTTGGCGACGAATATGTAGTGAGGACCAGCCAACAAGAGCGTACAGGTCACAGTGGTGGGTATTATATGGGGCTTTGGAGACAAAACGGATGGCACTGTGATAGACAACATCCAATTTGCTGAGTAGAGTGTTGGAGGCTATTTTGTAAATGACATCGCCGAAGTCAAGGATCGGTAGGATAGTCAGTTTTACAAGGGCATGTTTGGCAGCATGAGTGAAGGAGGCTTTGTTGCGAAATAGGAAACCGATTCTAGATTTAACTTTGGATTGGAGATTCTTAATGTGAGTCTGGAAGTTGAGTTTACAGTCTAACCAGACACCTAGGTATTTGTAGTTGTCCACATACTCTAGGTCAGACCTGTTGAGAGTGGTGATTCTAGTCGGGTGGGCGGGTGCCAGCAGCGTTCGATTGAAAAGCATGCATTTAGTTTTACTAGTGTTTAAGAGCAGTTGGAGGCTACTGAAGGATTGTTGTATGGCATTGAAGCTCGTTTGGAGGTTTGTTAACACAGTGTCCAATGAAGGGCCAGATGTATACAAAATGGTGTCGTCTGCGTAGAGGTGGATCTGAGAGTCACCAGCAGCAAGAGCGACATCATTGATATACACGGAGAAAAGTGTCGGCCCAAGAATTGAACCCTGTGGCACCCCCATAGAGACTGCCATAGGTCCAGACAACAGGCCCTCCGATTTGACACACTGAACTCTATCTGAGAAGTAGTTGGTGAACCAGGCGAGGCAGTCATTTGAGAAACCAAGGCTATTTAGTCTGCCAATAAGAATGCGGTGGTTGACAGAGTCGAAAGCCTTGGCCAGGTCGATGAAGACGGCTGCACAGTACTGTCTTTTATCGATCGCGGTTATAATATCGTTTAGGACCTTGAGCGTGGCTGAAGTGCACCCATGACCAGCTCGGAAACCGGATTGCATAAGCGGAGAAGGTACGGTGGTATTCGAAATGGTCGATGATCTGTTTGTTAACTTGGCTTTCGAATACTTTCGAAAGGCAGGGCAGGATGGATATAGGTCTGTAGCAGTTTGGATCTAGAGTGTCACCCCCTTTGAAGAGGGGGATGACCGCGGCAGCTTTCCAATCTCTGGGGGATCTCAGACGTTATGAAAGAGAGGTTGAACAGACTAGTAATAGGGGTAGCGACAATTTCGGCGGCTAGTTTTAGAAAGAAAGGGTCCAGATTGTCTAGCCCAGCTGATTTGTAGGGGTCCAGATTTTGCAGCGCTTTCAAAACATCAGCTGTCTGAATTTGTGTGAAGGAGAAGCGGGGGGGGCATGGGCAAGTTGCAGCAGAGGGTGCAGAGTTGGTGGCCGGGTTAGTGGTAGCCAGATGGAAAGCATGGCCAGCTGTAGCAAAATGCTTGTTGAAATTCTCGATTATTGTAGATTTATCGGTGGTGATAGTGTTTCCTAGCCTCAGTGCAGTGGGCAGCTGGGAGGAAGTGCTCTTATTCTCCATGGACTTTACAGTGTCCCAAAAACGTTTTGGAGTTAGTGCTACAGGATGCAAATTTCTGTTTGAAAAAGTTAGCCTTTGCTTTCCTGACTGCTTGTGTATATTGGTTCCTAACTTCCCTGAAAAGTTGCATATCGCGGGGGCTATTTGATGCTAATGCTGTACGCCACAGAATGTTTTTGTGCTGGTCAAGGGCAGTCAAGTCTGAGGAGAACCAGGGGCTATATCGGTTCTTAGTTCTGTATTTTTTGAATGGGGCATGTTTATTTAAGATTGAGAGGAAATTACTTTTAAGGAACAACCCGGCATCCTCTACTGACGGAATGAGATCTATATCCATCCAGGATACCTGGGCCAGGTCAATTAGGAAGGCCTCCTCGCTAAAGTGTTTTAGGGAGCGTTTGACAGTGATGAGGGGTGGTCGTTTGACCGCGGACCCGTTACGGACGCAGGCAATAAGGCAGTGATCGCTGAGATCCTGGTTGAAGACAGCTGAGGTGTATTTAGAGGGTATGTTAGTCAGGATGATATCTATGAGGGTACCCATGTTTACGGATTTAGGGTTGTACCTGGTAGGTTCGTTGATAATTTGCGTGAGGTTGAGGGCATCTAGCTTGGATTGTAGGATGGCTGGGGTATTAAGCATATCCCAATTTAGGTCACCAAGCAGTACAAACTCTGAGGATAAATGGGGGCAATCAATTCACATATGGTGTCCAGGGCACAGCTGGGGGCTGAGGGGGGTCTGTAGCAAGCGGCAACAGTGAGAGACTTATTTCTGGAAAGGTGGATTTTTAGAAGTAGAAGCTCAAACTGTTTGGGCACAGACCTGGATAGTATGATAGAGCTCTGCAGGCTATCTCTACAGTAGATTGCAACTCCACCCCCTTTGGCAGTTCTATCTAGACGGAAAATGTTATAGTTGGGGATGGACATTTCAGAATTTTTGGTGGCCTTCCTGAGCCAGGATTCAGACACTGCTAGAACATCAGGGTTGGCAGAGTGTGCTAACGCAGTGAATAACTCAAACTTAGGAAGTAGACTTCTGATATTTATGTGCAAGAAACCAAGACTTTTGCGGTTACAGAAGTCAACAAATGATAGCTCCTGGGGAGTAGGAGTGATACTGGGGGCTGCAGGGCCTGGGTTAGCCTCTACATCACCAGAGGAACAGAGGAGGACTAGAATAAGGATACGACTAAAGGCTTTAAGAACTGGTCTTCTAGTGCGTTGGGTACATAGAATAAAGGGGGCAGATTTCCGGGTGTTATAGAAAAGATTCAGGGCATTATGTACAGACAAGGATATGGAAGGATATGAGTAAAGTGGAGGTAAACCTAAGCGTTGGGTAACAATGAAAGAGCAAGTAGCAAGCAAGTACTCCTATTATTTTTAAAGAAAACTCAAACGTGAGCTTGTCCGAGGTGTCGGACTCGATGAGAGTTTCTATCCATTGGAGCACTGTGATTAGTTGCCCAAAATTCTGTCTGGGGTGGGGCTTAGCGAAGGGTCAATTGCACACATTTCTCTTCTGATGAAAACAATGTGTTAATATTCTGTGAACAATTTTGTATTTGATGACATTTGTATTTAAGTTATTGTTTTGCAAAAGGTGATCCAAGAAATGCAAGTTAGGTATTAAGGCAATAAAATGAGGTTCTGTGAATTTATTTGATCATTTGATCATTGCTTGTACGGGATTGAGAGAAAATATAAAGTCATATTTCCATATTTCCAGTGTTTTCATATATGAAATTCGGTACCTTGGTTCTGTTTCCTGGAGCGTTTGTGAGAAGTCTACAGAATACGTTTTGCTTTCACAAGACCTGAACATAACCGTTTCAGGGTGCGATTAGACACACATTTCTACGTGACGTTAGCGAGCTAGCTTGTTTACAATGGGCAACAAAAAAAGTTCCACACGACTCGCGCTGCTGCGTCACAATACCTGGTACTCTGGCCCAGGGTCTTGGACCCGCTGCTCACGCAGGTCCAGAATTATTTTACCGTTTCACACATGCTTTATGGGTACCAAACGCTCCAGGGTCCGGATCGTAAGGGGATATGGGAAAGGGCCCGTAGGCTACCTCTCTGCAATACAGCCTGTCAACATTTGATGGTTTCTGAGCGCAGTCAGAGCAGTGAAAATAAATGTTGTGGTTTAAGGAGATAGCTAACCCTGTTGTTTTGTGTTGTGATTTGTGCCTGTGGTGTTTGCATGAAGATATCAAACCTCTCACAGCTTGGTCTATAAAACCAGTCTCTCACTACGGGGTAATGTAATGTCATGTAATGTATACGGTCACAGCAGACTGGAGTAATTGGTTCTCCACCTCTTCAGCTGTCACTCATCTGAAATGAAGGCCGACAGCCTCCTTGTGTGGAGACGAGGAAAAAGAGTCGCAACCATTTTAATACGGTCATAGAGACCGTCTGATTCCCAAACTGGCACCCTATTCCCTATATAGTGCACTGCTTTTAACTAGAGCCCTATGAACCCGGGTCAAAAGTAGTGCACTACATAGGGAATAGTGTGCCAGTTTGGGAATCAGACGGTCTCTATGACCGTATTAAAATGGTTGCGACTCTTTTTCCTCGTCTCCACACAAGGAGGCTGTCGGCCTTCATTTCAGATGAAGGGGTGTGTGTGTGGGCTTGTATTGCTACCCTGGTGGGTACCGGAAATCACCCAGAATCCCCACAACGATAGTAAAACAAGGACAATTCTCCCTTGTGGGGACATTTCCCACGTCCCCATGAGGACAAAGGCTATTTGAAGCTGGGTTTAAGGTTAGGGTTAAGGTTAGGGTTAAGGTTAGGGTAAGGGTTATGTTTAGGGGTTAGGGAAAATTGGATTTTTAATGGAAATACATATTAGATCCCCACAAAGATAGGAAAACATATAGTGTGTGTGTGTGTGTGTGTGTGTGTGTGTTTGGTTTTACTATCGTTGTGGGGACCAGAAGTCCTCACAAGGATAATAAATCAAGGAACATTTGGACAGTTCGCCAGTCCTTACAAGGAAAAAGGCTATTTTAGGTTTAGGGGTTAGGTTACAATTAGGGTTAGGGGTTAGGGGTTAGGGTTAGGGGTTAGGGTTAGGAGTTAGGGTTAGGGTTAGGGGTTAGGGTTAGGATTCGGAGTTAGGGTTAGGGGTTAGGGTTAGGGTTAGGGTTAGGGGTTAGGGGTTAGGGGTTAGGGGTTAGGGGTTAGGGTTAGGTTTAGGGTTAGATTTTGAATGGGAATCAATTGTTTGGTCCCCACAAGGATAGTAAAACAAGTGTGTGTATGTGTGCTCGTGCGTGTGTGCATCTGTGAGTTTCCTGTGTGTGTTCAATGCAGCCTCCTCATTTCAGATTAAGCTGGTGTGAGGATGGGGATGTTTTACCTGTTCTTCAAAGTTAATTTTGACATCACCAGCCTCTGAAGCGCATGACACTCCTTGTTGATGTAAACCGGGGTTGTCAAACTCATTCCACGGAGGGCCGAGGTGAGGAGAGGAGAGGAGAGGAGGTGAGGAGAGGAGAGGAGGAGAGGTGAGGAGAGGAAGGGAGGTGAGGAGGAGAGGTGAGGAGAGGAAGGGAGGTGAGGAGGAGAGGTGAGGAGAGGAGAGTGGCGTAGTGGTCTCTCCCGAGTGGCGCAGTGGTCTAAGGCACTGCATAGCAGTGCTAGCTGTGCCACTAGAGATCCTGGTTTGAATCCAGGCTCTGTCGTAGCCGGTCGCGACCGGGAGACCCATGTGGCGGCGCACAATTGTCCAAGGTAGGGGAGGGAATGACCGGCAGGGATGTAGCTCAGTTGGTAGAGCATGGCGTTTGCAACGCCCGGGTTGTGGGTTCGATTCCCACGGGGGGGGGTGATTTATTGATTTTTTTAAATAACTGTAAGTCGCTCTGGATAAGAGCGTCTGCTAAATGACTAAAATGTAAATGTAAAATGAGAGGAAGGGAGGTGAGGTGAGGAGAGGAGTTGAAAAGAGCAGTGGACATTATCTCTCCATTGCAAAGATGAGTGTGACATTCTCCAAGAATGCTCCTCCAGAAATGAGACTTTCCAAAACTGCACCCTATATAGTGCACTATAGTCCATATGGCTCTGGTCAAAAGTAGTGCACTATATAGGGAACAGGATGCCATTTGGGACACATCCTCTCCCTGCCAGCCACCCAGTCGCTTTTTCTTGAAATTCATACTTTAGTGCATTTGTCTCTCTGAGAGCTGGTGGTGTAATTTGATTTGTGTGCCTGGCCATCCTGCCATTCTCTGGGCCTGCAGTGTAACCATTCCCCACTGCAGTGCAACCTAGAGATAGTTCCGCAAATAGAGGGTTTTAAAGTATATTTTCTGGATGGCTTTTCCTGAGTGACTTAAAGAAGAAGAAGAAGAAGGCTATTGTGTTCCTTTTCTCTTTGGTTTAAATATAGAAACCCTTTTCTTTTCTGTTTAAGAGTTTTTTTGGGGGGGTAAGAGTTTTGGGTATTTTTTGTTTTTAAATAGAGAATAACTTGTTTGTTTGTGGGGTAGAACTGAACTAGCTTTTCTCAGCACTGAATAACATGTCTGTTACCTCCGTAAGCCATCTGAAGATGTGTTGTTAGACGAGGGGACGGTTGTGTTGTTAGACACGGGGAAGGTTGTGTTGTTAGAATAGGGGAAGGTTGTGTTGTTAGACAAGGGGAAGGTTGTGTTGTTAGAATAGGGGAAGGTTGTGTTGTTAGACAAGGGGAAGGTTGTGTTGTTAGAATAGGGGAAGGTTGTGTTGTTAGACAAGGGGAAGGTTGTGTTGTTAGACAAGGGGAAGGTTGTGTTGTTAGACAAGGGGAAGGTTGTGTTGTTAGACAAGGGGAAGGTTGTGTTGTTAGAATAGGGGAAAGTTGTGTTGTTAGACAAGGGGAAGGTTGTGTTGTTAGAATAGGGTAAGGTTGTGTTGTTAGACAAGGGGAAGGTTGTGTTGTTAGACAAGGGGAAGGTTGTGTTGTTAGACAAGGGGAAGGTTGTGTTGTTAGACAAGGGGAAGGTTGTGTTGTTAGAATAGGGGAAAGTTGTGTTGTTAGACAAGGGGAAGGTTGTGTTGTTAGAATAGGGGAAGGTTGTGTTGTTAGACAAGGGGAAGGTTGTGTTGTTAGAATAGGGGAAGGTTGTGTTGTTAGACAAGGGGAAGGTTGTGTTGTTAGAATAGGGGAAGGTTGTGTTGTTAGACGAGGGGAAGGTTGTGTTGTTAGACAAGGGGAAGGTTGTGTTGTTAGACACGGGGAAGGTTGTGTTGTTAGAATAGGGGAAAGTTGTGTTGTTAGACAAGGGGAAGGTTGTGTTGTTAGAATAAGGGAAAGTTGTGTTGTTAGACAAGGGGAAGGTTGTGTTGTTAGAATAGGGGAAGGTTGTGTTGTTAGACAAGGGGAAGGTTGTGTTGTTAGACAAGGGGAAGGTTGTGTTGTTAGACAAGGGGAAGGTTGTGTTGTTAGAATAGGGGAAGGTTGTGTTGTTAGACAAGGGGAAGGTTGTGTTGTTAGAATAGGGGAAGGTTGTGTTGTTAGACGAGGGGAAGGTTGTGTTGTTAGACAAGGGGAAGGTTGTGTTGTTAGACACGGGGAAGGTTGTGTTGTTAGACAAGGGGAAGGTTGTGTTGTTAGAATAGGGGAAGGTTGTGTTGTTAGACAAGGGGAAGGTTGTGTTGTTAGAATAGGGGAAGGTTGTGTTGTTAGACGAGGGGAAGGTTGTGTTGTTAGACAAGGGGAAGGTTGTGTTGTTAGACACGGGGAAGGTTGTGTTGTTAGATGAGGGGAAGGTTGTGTTGTTAGAATAGGGGAAGGTTGTGTTGTTAGACAAGGGGAAGGTTGTGTTGTTAGAATAGGGGAAGGTTATGTTGTTAGACAAGTGGAAGGTTGTGTTGTTAGACGAGGGGAAGGTTGTGTTGTTAGACACGGGGAAGGTTGTGTTGTTAGACGAGGGGAAGGTTGTGTTGTTAGACAAGGGGAAGGTTGTGTTGTTAGACACGGGGAAGGTTGTGTTGTTAGACAAGGGGAAGGTTGTAGACGGGTGTTACAAATATCTGCTATAAAAATGATAGTGGTTTGGTACTGTCTGAATATTTAAAACATGAATGTGGTCGGTTATGATAAAAGATGTGTACAACATTTTATGAACTGATGTGACATGACAATTATTATGCTTAAACCGCCAATCCGCAGTTGCTACATCCATTTTTGGATTGATAAATTACTGATATTTACTAGAGGCGGACCGATATGGGATTTTTGGGTCCGATAGTTACCGTATACAGTGCATTCGGAAAGTATTCAGACCCCTTGAATTTTTCCACATTTTGTTACATTACAGCCTTATTCTAAAATGGATTACATTCGTTTTTTTCCTCATCAATCTAGACACAATACATTTACATTTTAGTCATTTAGCTTAATGACAAAGCAAAAACAATTAATATAAAAAAAACTGAAATATCACATTTACATAAGTATTCAGACCCTTTAGTCAGTACTTTGTTGAAGCACCTTTGGCAGGGATTACAGCCTCGAGTCTTCTTGGGTATGACGCTACAAGCTTGGCACACCTGTATTTGGGGAGTTTTTCCCATTCTTCTCTGCCGATCCTCTCAAGCTCTGTCAGGTTGGATGGGGAACGTTGCTGCACAGCTATTTTCAGGTCTCTCCAGAGATGTTCGATCGGGTTCAAGTCCGGGCTCTGGCTGGGCCACTCAAGGACATTCAGAGACTTGTCCCAAAGCCACTCCTGCGTTGTCTTGTTTGTGTGCTTAGGGTTGTTGTCCTGTTGGAAGGCGAACCTTCGCCCCAGTCTGAGGTCCTGAGCGCTCTGGAGCAGGTTTTTATCAAGGATCTCTCTGTACTTTGCTCCGTTCATCTTTGCCTCGATCCTGACTAGTCTCCCAGTCCCTGCCGCTGGAAAACATCCCCACAACATGATGCTGCCACCACCATGCTTCACCATATGGATGGTGCCAGGTTTCCTTCAGGCGTGACGCTTGGCATCCAGGCCAAAGAGTTCAATCTTGGTTTCATCAGACCAGAGAGTCTTGATTCTCATGGTCTGAGAGTCCTTTAGGTGCCTTTTGGAAAACTCCAAGCAGGCTGTCATGTGCCTTTTACTGAGGAGTCGCTTCCGTCTGGCCACTCTACAATAAAGGCCTGATTGGCGGAGTGCTGCAGAGATGGTTGTCCTTCTGGAAGGTTCTCCCGTCTCCACAGAGGATCTCTGGAGCTCTGTCAGAATGACCATCGGGTTCTTGGTCACCTCCCTGACCAAAGCCCTTCTCCCCCGATTGCTCAGTTTGGCCGGGCAGCCAGCTCTAGGAAGAGTCTTGGTGGTTCCAAACTTCTTCGTTTAAGAATGATGGAGACCACTGTGTTCTTGGGGACCTTCAATGCTGCAGACATTTTTTGGTACCCTTCCCCAGATCTGTGCCTCGACACAATCCTGTCTCGGAGCTCTGCTGACAATTCTTTCATCCTCATGGCTTGGTTTATTCTCTGACATGCCCTGTCAACTGTGGGACCTTATATATATGCACCGCGTCCCGAGTGGCGCAGTGGTCTAAGGCACTGCATCACAGTGCTAGCTGTGCCACTAGAGATCCTGGTTCGAATCCAGGCTCTGTTGTAGCCGGCAGCGACCGGGAGACCCATGGGGCGGCGCACAATTGGCCCAGCGTCGTCCAGTGTAGGGGAGGGAATGGCCGGCAGGGGATGTAGCTCAATTGGTAGAGTATGGTGTTTGCAACGCCAGGGTTGTGGGTTCGATCCCCATGGGGGGCCAGCATGAAAAAAAATATATATATTATAATGTATGCACTAATTGTATGTCACTCTGGATAAGAGCGTCTACTAAATGACGTAAATGTTAATATAGTGTGTGCCTGTCCAATCAATTGAATTTACCACAGGTGGACTCCAATCAAGTTGTAGAAAAATCTCAAGGATGATCAATGGAAACAGGATGCACCTGAGCTCAATTTCGAATCTCATAGCAAAGGGTCTGAATACTTATGTAAATAAGGTATTTCTGTTTTTATTTAACACATTTGCTTAAATTTCTAAGAACCTGTTTTTCGCTTTGTCATTATTGGTTATTGTGTAGATTGATGAGGGGCAAAACATTTTTTTATACATTTTTGAATAAGGCTGTAACGTAACAAAATGTGGAAAAAGGGAAGGGGTCTGTATACTTTCCGAATGCACCGTATCTGCCAATATATGTTTTTTTAGAGGTGGAATGAAAAACGTACCTTTTTATCACAAAGGATTATCAGGTTCTCTAAATCAGGGGTGTCTCCATGGAGATCCGAGTGTCTGCAGGTTTTTTTTTTTTCTTCTTTCAATGAAGATCTAGACAACCAGGTGAGGGGAGTTCCTTACTAATTAGTGACCTTAATTCATCAATCAATACAAGGGGTGGAGCGAAAACCCGCACTCGGCCCTCCGTGGAATGAGTTTGACACACGTGCTCTAAATGGTGATTTCTTAACTTAAATATTACTATTAACATTATTTCAGAACAATTTGTGGTTTACATGAAAACCACCAAAAAGCTAATATATCCTCTATAAGTACCTTCTTAGGTACAACTTAAAGATGTGTCTATCTACGGCACTAGATAAGAATGCAGAAGTGTTTGTGCTGAAGCACCACAAGCACGATAATAAACAAGAACGGTTGAATGAATTAAACTGTCTCAAAAGTAAATCTAAAACTGCACTGTTCACAAACTATACAGTGAAATGCAGTAAAATGCAGATCGTGATGTCACCACTAGGTGTCAGCGTCAGCATTTGTCTTGAGTAGATTTACTACAGTGCTTTACAACAGTCAAAGGTCATGTAAAGAAACACTTCATGGCAACCTCGCAATGAAAGCGTGTTATGACAAGCACATGCTAGCTGTTCATTACGAAAATGTTTTCTTAACGAACATATCAAGACTGTTTCAAGGACAGCTTTTTTCCATCTACGTAACATTGCAAAAATCAGAAATTTTCTGTCCAAAAATGATGCAGAAAAATTAATCCATGCATTTGTTACTTCTAGGTTAGACTACTGCAATGCTCTACTTTCCGGCTACCCGGATAAAGCACTAAATAAACTTCAGTTAGTGCTAAATACGGCTGCTAGAATCCTGACTAGAACCAAGAAATTTGATCATATTACTCCAGTGCTAGCTTCCCTACACTGGCTTCCTGTTAAGGCAAGGGCTGATTTCAAGGTTTTACTGTTAACCTATAAAGCGTTACATGGGCTTGCTCCTACCTATCTTTCCGAGTTGGTCCTGCCGTACATACCAATACGTACGCTACGGTCACAAGACGCAGGCCTCCTAATTGTCCCTAGAATTTCTAAGCAAACAGCGGGAGGCAGGGCTTTCTCCTATAGATCTCCATTTTTATGGAACAGTCTGCCTACCCATGTGAGAGACGCAGACTCGGTCTCAACCTTTAAGTCTTTACTGAAGACTTATCTCTTCAGTAGGTCATATGATTGAGTGTAGTCTGGCCCAGGAGTGTGAAGGTGAACGGAAAGGCTCTGGAGCAACGAACAGCCCTTGCTGTCTCTGCCAGGCCGGTTCCCCTCTCTCCACTGGGGTTCTCTGCCTCTAACCCTGTTACAGGGGCTGAGTCACTGGCTTGCTGGTGCTCTTTCATGCCGTCCCTAGGAGGGGTGCGTCACTTGAGTGGGTTGAGTTACTGACGTGATCTTCCTGTCTGGGTTGGCGCCCCCCCTTGGTTTGTGCTGTGGTGGAGACCTCTGTGGGCTATACTCGGCCTTGTCTCAGGATTGTAAGTTGGTGGTTGAGGATATCCCTCTAGTGGTGCGGGGCTGTGCTTTGGCAGAGTGGGTGGGGTTATATCCTTCCTGTTTGGCCCTGTCCGGGGTTTCTTCGGATGGGGCCACAGTGTCTCCGGACCGCTCCTGTCTCAGCCTCCAGTATTTATGCTGCAGTAGTTTATGTGTCGGGGGGCTGGGGTTAGTTGGTTATACCTGGAGTACTTCTCCTGTCTTATCCAGTGTCCTGTGTGAATTTAAGTATGCTCTCTCTAATTCTCTCGTTCTCTTTTTCTCTCTGAGAACCTGAGCCCTAGGACCATACGTCAGGACTACCGGGCATGCTGACACCTTGCTGTCCCCAGTCCGCCTGGCCTTGCTGCTATTCCAGTTTCAACTGTTCTGCCTGCGGTTACGAAACCCCTACCTGTCCCAGACCTGCTGTTTTCAACTCTAAATGATCGGCTATGAAAAGCCAACTGAGAGACCTGAGCCCTAGGACCATACGTCGGGACTACCGGCCGTGGTGACTCCTTGCTGTCCCCAGTCCGCCTGGCCTTGCTGCTATTCCAGTTTCAACTGTTCTGCCTGCGGTTATGGAACCCCTACCTGTCCCAGACCTGCTGTTTTCAACTCTTAATGATCGGCTATGAAAAGCCAACTGAGATTTATTCCTGATTATTATTTGACCATGCTTGTCACTTATGAACATTTTTGAACATCTTGGCATGGTTCTGTTATAATCTCCACCCGGCACAGCCAGAAGAGGACTGGCCACCCCTCATAGCCTGGTTCCTCTCTAGGTTTCTTCCTAGGTTTTGGCCTTTCTAGGGAGTTTTTCCTAGCCACCGTGCTTCTACACCTGCATTACTAGCTGTTTGGGGTTTTAGGCTGGGTTTCTGTACAGCACTTCGAGATATTAGCTGATGTACGAAGGGCTATATAAAATAAAATTGATTGATTGATTGATCTTACTGAAACCATCATGTAAATTACTGTTATTCAATATAAAATGTATTCGCTATATATTTCAACTGCAAATGGCATGCGCTGATGACTGAAAACGTTAATGTAGGAAAATGCTTGCCGCACTGGTTTTAGTCACACACATTCTAATTTATCAAAGAAATCTCATCATTAATGCAAGCACATGGCCTGAATGATAGATATGTGCCAATGGTCTTACTTTTTGAAGATTGCATATTTCAGAAAACTAAATAAATAAGCCCAGACAGTAACTGTTATTTTTGTATCAAGGATGAGTCAGTGTTCACTTTGGCACCAGTCCAGTGTTCGAAGATAAGTAGCACATGATTACTAGCT
Source organism: Coregonus clupeaformis (assembly GCF_020615455.1). Taxonomy (NCBI): domain Eukaryota; kingdom Metazoa; phylum Chordata; class Actinopteri; order Salmoniformes; family Salmonidae; genus Coregonus; species Coregonus clupeaformis. The sequence continues at coordinate 21,099 of NW_025537276.1, read as the reverse complement.
CGCTAGCTATGCTAACTACCTTGCTGGCTAGATAGAGCCTAACTACATTGCTCGCTAGCTATGCTAACTACCTTGCTGGCTAGATAGAGCCTAACTACATTGCTCGCTAGCTATGCTAACTACCTTGCTGGCTAGATAGAGCCTAACTACATTGCTCGCTAGCTATGCTAACTACCTTGCTGGCTAGATAGAGCCTAACTACATTGCTCGCTAGCTATGCTAACTACCTTGCTGGCTAGATAGAGCCTAACTACATTGCTCGCTAGCTATGCTAACTACCTTGCTGGCTAGATAGAGCCTAACTACATTGCTCGCTAGCTATGCTAACTACCTTGCTGGCTAGATAGAGCCTAACTACATTGCTCGCTAGCTATGCTAACTACCTTGCTGGCTAGATAGAGCCTAACTACATTGCTCGCTAGCTATGCTAACTACCTTGCTGGCTAGATAGAGCCTAACTACATTGCTCGCTAGCTATGCTAACTACCTTGCTGGCTAGATAGAGCCTAACTACATTGCTCGCTAGCTGGGCTAACTACCTTGCTGGCTAGATAGAGCCTAACTACATTGCTCGCTAGCTATGCTAACTACCTTGCTGGCTAGATAGAGCCTAACTACATTGCTCGCTAGCTATGCTAACTACCTTGCTGGCTAGATAGAGCCTAACTACATTGCTCGCTAGCTGGGCTAACTACCTTGCTGGCTAGATAGAGCCTAACTACATTGCTCGCTAGCTATGCTAACTACCTTGCTGGCTAGATAGAGCCTAACTACATTGCTCGCTAGCTGGGCTAACTACCTTGCTGGCTAGATAGAGCCTAACTACATTGCTCGCTAGCTATGCTAACTACCTTGCTGGCTAGATAGAGCCTAACTACATTGCTCGCTAGCTATGCTAACTACCTTGCTGGCTAGATAGAGCCTAACTACATTGCTCGCTAGCTATGCTAACTACCTTGCTGGCTAGATAGAGCCTAACTACATTGCTCGCTAGCTATGCTAACTACCTTGCTGGCTAGATAGAGCCTAACTACATTGCTCGCTAGCTAGCCAGCGAACGTTAACTAAGGACAGGGCTGCTTCCTTGGTGAAGTGTACTTATGATTATTGACTTATTGACATACGCTGTCGCTGGCTGTAGCAAGCTACTCACCGTCAAACCACCATGCCTACTCACTCTCACTTTTGTTTTGGCTTACGGGCGGAATGATGTTCAATGAGCAGCTCTTAGAGCGCCCTCTTCAGGCAACCATTGAAAAACTCAAAAAAATAAAAAAATCAGCTCATTCTATGTATATAATATTGATGCTTTATTTGTGTAATAAAGACTGATACTGATATTGCTGTGAAAGGCTAATATCTGCCGATAATATCGGTCAACCGATTTGTCCTTCGGGCTCTAATATGTACCCATTGATTCTTGAAGAATATGACTTATTATTGCCTCATGAGCTCAGTTCAACTGTAGAACCCCGTCAGAACCCAAAATAGAACTTGTTTTACTCCAATGTTTCCAAACAACGTAAATGTAAACAAACACATAATGTTGATATCATGGATGGTCAGTCCTTACATCCATAGCTCTGTCTTTGAATTTGAGAGTGGTTACATTTCTCCAGCCCAATCCCTCAGCTTTTTACCAAAACACAGGCTTTGGTATTGTTTCAACTGCTGATTGCTGCTTTAAGGGAGAGTTTTTGACACGGTTCAAATGTAGATATTAAATTTTGAAGTCAGAAACACTTTTTGGTAAGAAGACAACTTATTTGAAAGAGGGAGAATGCTTTGTTATTGTCTGCCGCTTTAAAATATAAAAAACCGATATAATTTAGCTGAAAAAACTACTTGTCGTCATTCTTTGTCATTCCTATCACACAATAATGCACCTTGTGGAAATTCAGTTAAAGAAGGCATCTTCTTTCATAATGGTGCAAAGTGCCTACCCTCAAATTCTGAATAACATACAGTACATTTTGACAAACCTTTTTTATAAATCCTCAAATCTACTTGTGGGACATCCTGAGATCACATGTTTCATTATGATTATTTTTTTTTTTTCCCATGGAGAGTCAGATTTTTGATTTTTGATTATTGGATCAAATATTTAAAAAAAACAATGTTATTGTTATTGAGCGATATTATATACTTCAAATAAGAACATTGCTCCATTAAGCAACATTGTACTGTAAAATGTTAGCGGAGCGCGATAGTAGCTTTTCAATCGGTGACGTCTGAGACCTTGAAGTAGTTGTTTCCCTTGCAAGGGCCGCGGCTTTTGTGGAGCGATACTTAACGATGCTTCGAGGGTGACAGTTGTCGACGGATATAGCCCACGGATATCTCACCTTACCATTCAATCTGTCCCTGGCCCCATGGATCTGCACAGACACTCTCTGTGGCCTCAGGATGAATCATGTCATAAAGCTCACTCTTACCGACCCAGCAGCAAATCTATGGATTGTCTCTGTGGATTGTAACCTGTTGAGCAGCCCTCACCGAGGAGAGAGCGAAGGCTTTCGCCACTGTCTCTGTGTTTCGCCTGGCAACATCGGTCACATACTGGATGTTTGTCTGAGGCGTCTTGGGCTCATGGCCTCCATGATTGTGGTAGTCCATGATTGTGGTAGTCCATGATTGTGGTTGTCCCGCTTGGCCTCCTCCTCATGAAAGTCTTCCAGCGTTGGGTGACCTCACTTGAACCCATCTCTCCACCGGCACTACTGCGACACAGATCTTGTTATGGAGCGAGCAGCGAACATCTGTTGTTTCTCAGAGCAACACATGTGCCAGGCAGACTAAACTCAGGTGCGGATTTACCGTCGCTGGGGAACCCCCTACCAGGGGAGTGGCGACTTCATCCCAAAGTCGAGCTGACGTCGATCTGTACGCTGTCGCCTGTTCCACAACATCCCTCTGGGCGAAGACACGCTGACCTAAAAGTGGTCAGATGTGCTTCTGAATGGAAGTGAACGGTACTATACTCTTTCAGAGAACCAGGGTTACATACCGTAACTCATAGATTTGTGTTTGCACAATAATTTACAGTGTACAGAATTATATATTTTTATGCTTTCAGAAATCATGTACGTTTACCAAGAAGAAATTGAAAAGGAGATATTACAAAGTTGAAGGCTGCTTAAAGAAAATCAATAACCTTTCTGGTGTTGGTTAAAACGTTGGGAAGCGTAAAACCAACGACTTGATTTGTATAACAAATCAATATTCTCATTTGTCCTTCTCCGTTGTACTTTCCACACTTTCCATGTGCTACTTCATAGCCACACGCACACAGACACGCACACAGACACGCATACGAACACGCACACAGACACGCATACGAACACGCACACAGATGCATACGAACACGCACACACTCCCCGCCTCCGCCTTCAATCAACTGATGGGTTTGCTTCTCTTTGTCTTCTGTGCCCTCTCTTCTCTGTTCCTTTGATCATACTCTACCTCTATCTATTAAAGCAGATGGAGAGATCACATCCTCTACCTCTATCTATTAAAGCAGATGGAGAGATCACATCCTCTATGACTCTTCTCTTCTCTCAAAATGTTTTATCTTTCATTCAACAGCAGCCTGTCTTGTTTCTCTTTTTCTTTACCTCTCTCACTCTCTCTCTCTCTCTCTCTCTCTCTCTCTCTCTCTCTCTCTCTCTCTCCATCTCTCTCTCTCTCTCTCTCTCTCTCTCCCATCTCTCTCTCTCTCCATCTCTCTCTCTCTCTCTCTCTCTCTCTCTCTCTCTCTCTCTCTCTCCTCATCTCTCTCTCTCTCTCTCTCTCTCTCTCCCTCTCTCTCTCTCTCTCTCTCTCTCTCTCTCTCTCTCTCTCTCCCCCCCCTCTCTATCTCTCTCTATCTCTCTCTCTCTCTCTCCCCCTCTCTCTCTCTCTCCCTCCTCTTTCTCTCTCTCCCTCTCTCTCTCTCTCTCTCTCTCTCCCCATCACTCTCTCTGACTTCAGTCATGTCTTGTGTCAAGACCTAATTTCCCGAGAACCATTGATTTTTGTGTACATTGCCAACACTTGTAGTCATCACACTGATTAATTGTAATAGCTTGATTATTGGATGGTTTATGAGGATTAACACTGATTTCAACTGGGGGATTTTCATTGCAATTTTATTCATCAGACAAATCTAAATGAATTGAAATCAAACACTGTTGAGTTGAACAGTACATTTAGTATTAATCGTCACATATTTTGAATGCTCTTGTGGCTCCTGTTGATACTTGATTGTCATTTCTGTGGCATCCCCATTAGAAACAGAATAAGAGCGTCCAGTCCTCCAGAATGTTAATAGTCCAGTCCTCTCCCTCCAGAATGTTAATAGTTAGTCATCTCCCTCCAGAATGTTAATAGTTAGTCCTCTCCCTCCAGAATGTTAATAGTTAGTCCTCTCCCTCCAGAATGTTAATAGTCCAGTCCTCTCCCTCCAGAATGTTAATAGTTAGTCCTCTCCCTCCAGAATGTTAATAGTCCAGTCCTCTCCCTCCAGAATGTTAATAGTTAGTCCTCTCCCTCCAGAATGTCAATTGTCCAGTCCTCTCCCTCGAGAATGTTAATAGTCCAGTCCTCTCCCTCGAGAATATTAATAGTCCAGCCCTCTCTCTCCAGAATGTTAATAGTTAGTCCTCTCCCTCCAGAATGTTAATAGTCCTGTCCGCTCCCTCGAGAATGTTAATAGTCCTGTCCTCTCCCTCGGGAATGTTAATAGTCCAGCCCTCTCCCTCCAGAATGTTAATAGTTAGCCCTCTCCCTCCAGAATGTTAATAGTTAGGCCTCTCCCTCCAGAATGTTAATAGTTAGTCCTCTCCCTCCTGAATGTTAATAGTCCAGTCCTCTCCCTCCAGAATGTTAATAGTCCAGACCTCTCCCTCCAGAATGATAATAGTTAGTCCTCTCCCTCCAGAATGTGAATAGTTAGTCCTCTCCCTCCAGAATGTTAATAGTCCAGTCCTCTCCCTCCAGAATGTTAATAGTTAGGACTCTCCCTCCAGAATGTTAATAGTCCAGTCCTCTCCCTCCAGAATGTTAATGGTCCAGTCCTCTACCTCCAGAATGTTAATAGTTAGGCCTCTCCCTCCAGAATGTTAATAGTTAGGCCTCTCCCTCCAGAATGTTAATAGTCCAGTCCTCTCCCTCCAGAATGTTAATAGTCCAGACCTCTCCCTCCAGAATGTTAATAGTCCAGTCCTCTCCCTCCAGAATGTTAATAGTTAGTCCTCTCCCTCCAGAATGTTAACAGTTAGGACTCTCCCTCCAGAATGTTAATAGTCCAGTCCTCTTCCTCCAGAATGTTAATAGTCCAGTCCTCTCCGTCCAGAATGTTAATAATTAGACATCTCCCTCCAGAATGTTAATAGTCCAGTCCTCTCCCTCCAGAATGCTAATAGTTAGGCCTCTCCCTCCAGAATGATAATAGTCCAGTCCTCTCCCTCCAGAATGTTAATAGTCCAGTCCTCTCCCTCCAGAATGTTAATATTCTAGGCCTCTCCCTCCATAATGTTAACAGTCCAGGCCTCTCCCTCCAGAATGTTAATAGTTAGCCCTCTCCCTCCAGAATGTTAATAGTTAGTCATCTCCCTCCAGAATGTTAATAGTTAGTCCTCTCCCTCCAGAATGTTAACAGTCCAGTCCTCTCCCTCCAGAATGTTAATAGTTAGTCCTCTCCCTCCAGAATGTTAATAGTTCGTCATCTCTCTCCAGAATGTTAATAGTCCAGTCCTCTCTCTCCAGAATGTTAATAGTCCAGTCCTCTCCCTCCAGAATGTTAATAGTTAGTCCTCTCCCTTCAGAATGTTAATAGTTAGGCCTCTCCCTCCAGAATGTTAATAGTTAGGACTCTCCCTCCAGAATGTTATTAGTCCAGTCCTCTCCCTCCAGAATGTTAATAGTCCAGTCCTCTCCCTTCAGAATGTTAATAGTTAGGCCTCTCCCTCCAGAATGTTAATAGTTAGGACTCTCCCTCCAGAATGTTATTAGTCCAGTCCTCTCCCTCCAAAATGTTAATAGTCCAGTCCTCTCCCTCCAGAATGTTAATAGTTAGTTCTCTCCCTCCAGAATGTTAACAGTCCAGCCCTCTCCCTCCAGAATGTTAATAGTCCAGTCCTCTCCCTCCAGAATGTTAATAGTTAGTCCTCTCCCTCCAGAATGTTAATAGTTAGTCTTCTCCCTCCAGAATGTTAACAGTCCAGGCCTCTCCCTCCAGAATGTAAATAGTTAGACCTCTCCCTCCAGAATGTTAATAGTCCAGTCCTCTCCCTCCAGAATGTTAATAGTCCAGTCCTCTCCCTCCAGAATGTTAATAGTTAGGCCTCTCCCTCCAGAATGTTAACAGTCCAGTCCTCTCCCTCCAGAATGTAAATAGTTAGACCTCTCCCTCCAGAATGTTAATAGTCCAGTCCTCTCCCTCCAGAATGTTAATAGTCCAGTCCTCTCCCTCCAGAATGTTAATAGTTAGGCCTCTCCCTCCAGAATGTTAACAGTCCAGTCCTCTCCCTCCAGAATGTTAATAGTTAGTCCTCTCCCTCCAGAATGTTAATAGTTAGGCCTCTCCCTCCAGAATGTTAATAGTTAGTCCTCTCCCTCGAAAATGTTAACAGTCCAGCCCTCTCCCTCCAGAATGTTAATAGTCCAGCCCTCTCCCTCCAGAATGTTAATAGTTAGTCCTCTCCCTCCAGAATGTTAATAATTAGGACTCTCCCTCCAGAATGTTAATAGTCCAGTCCTCTCCCTCCAGAATGTTAATAGTCCAGTCCTCTCCCTCCAGAATGTAAATAATTAGTCCTCTCCCTCCAGAATGTTAATAGTACAGTCCTCTCCCTCCAGAATGCTAATAGTTAATCCTCTCCCTCCAGAATGTTAATAGTCCAGTCCTCTCCCTCCAGAATGTTAATAGTCCAGTTCTCTCCCTCCAGAATGTTAATATTCCAGTCCTCTCCCTCCATAATGTTAACAGCCCAGGCCTCTCCCTCCAGAATGTTAATAGTTAGACCTCTCCCTCCATAATGTTAATAGTTAGTCCTCTCCCTCCAGAATGCTAATAGTTAGACCTCTCCCTCCAGAATGTTAATAGTCCGGTCCTCTCCCTCCAGAATGTTAATAGTCCAGTCCTCTCCCTCCAGAATGTTAATATTCCAGTCCTCTCCCTCCATAATGTTAACAGTCCAGGCCTCTCCCTCCAGAATGTTAATAGTTAGCCCTCTCCCTCCAGAATGTTAATAGTTAGTCATCTCCCTCCAGAATGTTAATAGTTAGTCCTCTCCCTCCAGAATGTTAACAGTCCAGACCTCTCCCTCCAGAATGTTAATAGTTAGTCCTCTCCCTCAGAATGTTAATAGTTAGTCATCTCCCTCCAGAATGTTAATAGTCCAGTCCTCTCTTTCCAGAATGTTAATAGTCCAGTCCTCTCCCTCCATAATGTTAACAGTCCAGGCCTCTCCCTCCAGAATGTTAATAGTTAGCCCTCTCCCTCCAGAATGTTAATAGTTAGTCATCTCCCTCCAGAATGTTAATAGTTAGTCCTCTCCCTCCAGAATGTTAACAGTCCAGACCTCTCCCTCCAGAATGTTAATAGTTAGACCTCTCCCTCCAGAATGTTAATAGTTAGTCCTCTCACCCCAGAATGTTAACAGTTTGGCCTCTCCCTCCAGAATGTTAATAGTCCAGTCCTCTCCCTCCAAAATGTTAATAGTCCAGTCCTCTCCCTCCAGAATGTTAATAGTTAGTCCTCTCCCTCCAGAATGTTAACAGTCCAGTCCCCTCCCTCCAGAATGTTAATAGTCCAGTCCTCTCCCTCCAGAATGTTAATAGTAAGTCATCTCCCTCCAGAATGTTAATAGTCTGTCCTCTCTCTCCAGAATGTTAATAGTCCAGTCCTCTCCCTCCAGAATGTTAATAGTTAGGACTCTCCCTGCAGAATGTTAATAGTCCAGTCCTCTCCCTCAAGAATGGTAATAGTCCAGTCCTCTCCTTCCAGAATGTTAATAATTAGTCCTCTCCCTCCAGAATGTTAATAGTCCAGTCCTCTCCCTCCAGAATGCTAATAGTTAGTCCTCTCCCTCCAGAATGTTAATAGTCCAGTCCTCTCCCTCCAGAATGTTAATAGTCCAGTCCTCTCCCTCCAGAATGTTAATAGTTAGGCCTCTCCCTCCAGAATGTTAATAGTTAGGCCTCTCCCTCCAGAATGTTAATAGTCCAGTCCTCTCCCTCCAGAATGTTAATAGTCCAGTCCTCTCCCTCCAGAATGCTAATAGTTAGTCCTCTCCCTCCAGAATGTTAATAGTCCAGTCCTCTCCCTCCAGAATGTTAATAGTCCAGTCCTCTCCTTCCAGAATGTTAATAATTAGTCCTCTCCCTCCAGAATGTTAATAGTTAGTCCTCTCCCTCCAGAATGTTAATAGTCCAGTCCTCTCCCTCCAGAATGTTAATAGTTAGTCCTCTCCCTCCAGAATGTTAATAGTCCAGTCCCCTCCCTCCAGAATGTTAATAGTCCAGTCCTCTCCCTCCAGAATGTTAATATTCTAGGCCTCTCCCTCCATAATCTTTGGGGTTGGACTTCGTCGGGTGAGGTTGTGTCTTCTCTAGCAGGAGGTAAGCTTGGCTTCTCATATGGTGTTGAGTAAAGCTTAAACCATGTATTTAGATCGTAGGTAGGTAGTGTATTTATGTAGTTATTTAGGTAGTTATTGTAGGTTTCCGTAGGCAATTATTGTAGGTAAGTACTGTTTATGTATTGGTTAAGTATTGTTACGGCGGAGACCGGCGAAGCGGAGAACGTTTATTGGTAATTATCTGTTTAGTGCAATGGTGGAGAGTGGTTTCCAATGTTAATGTGCCTTCTAATGTGCTAGCTAGCCAACGTTTAATTTCTTTGCTGCGTTATGAAAGGAACTAGACACGGTCATTAATTATCTGTTTAGTGTGCTAATACACTCTTGGCAGTTTGTTGTAACCAAGTATTGATGCTAAATTGTGTGTTAATGGATGCTAGCCTGCAAGTTAGCTACGGCGTCATAGCTAGGCATCGTGGGCTGTTGTGGGTAGTTTCTGTGTCTTGGCAGTGCCGGCTGTAGCACGAAGCGAGCTACCTAGCCGCTTTTTCGAACAGAGTCAGAGTCAACACAATAGCCATTGTGTGCCGGGTGTAGCACGAAGCTAGCCAGCTAGCCGTTCTTCAAACAAAGTCAACACAGTGGCCATTGCTAGCTACCCAGCACGACCAGCTAACTGTACGGTAGTAGCTAAATACAATATACTTGTCCTAGCTAGCCAACGTCTAATCATTGCTGCGTCATGAAAGGAACTTGACACAGACACGAATGATCTGTTTAGTGTGTTATCACACTATTGGTGGTTTGTTGTGACCAAGGGTTGGTGCTATACGGTGTGTTATTGTTATTGGATGCTAGCTTGCTAGTTAGCTATGGTGTCATAGTTGAATAAAGTGGGTTGAGTCTATTCCTTTAAACTTTGAACCGCTGTGGTTCACAACAATTCTGATCTCTAAAGGTGGAAGTTGGGAGAGTTTTTGTTCGGGTGGTTCAGTGAAACAATTTTAGTTTCTGAGGTAGAAGTTTTTGGTAAGGGAGGCCCTGCTCTCTCCGCTCCCAGATGCTTAGCTCATTTCTTTCCGATCTCCTCTGCATTTTTGTAGCCATTTGCTACAGCCTGTCATCTATGCCTCTGCCTATCCCTGTTCTCTCCTCTCTGCACAGGCTACACAAACGCACCACACCGCGTGGCTGCTGCCTCTCTAACCTGGTGGTCCCTGCACGCACCACCCACGTGGAGTTCCAGGTCGCAGGCAGCCTCTGGAACTGCCGTTCTGCTGCCAACAAAGCTGACTTCATCCCAGCCTATGCCAACCTCCAGTCCCTCGACTTCCTGGCGCTGACGGAAACATGGATCACCACTGAAAACACTGCTACTCCTACTGCTCTCTCCTCGTCTGACCATGTGTTCTCGCATACCCCGAGAGCATCTGGTCAGAGGGGTGGTGGTACAGGAATCCTCATTTCTCCCAAGTTGACATTCTCAATTTTTCCCCTAACCCATCTGTCTATCTCCTCATTTGAATTCCATGCTGTCACAGTCACTAGCCCATTTAAGCTTAATATCCTTGTCATCTATCGCCCTCCAGGTTCCCTTGGAGAGTTCATCAATGAGCTTGACGCCTTGATAAGTTCCTTCCCTGAGGATGGCTCACCCCTCACAGTTTTGGGGGATTTCAACCTCCCTATGTCCACATTTGACTCATTTCTCTCTGCCTCCTTCTTTCCACTCCTCTCCTCTTTTGACCTCACCCTCTCACCGTCCCCCCTACTCACAAGGCAGGCAATACGCTTGACCTCATCTTCACTAGATGCTGCTCCTCTACTAATCTCACTGCAACTCCCCTCCATGTCTCCGACCACTACTTTGTTTCCTTTTCTCTCTCGCTCTCCTCCCACACTACTCACTCTGCCCCTACACAGATGGTAATGCGCCGCCGCAACCTTCGCTCTCTCTCTCCCACTACTCTCTCCTCTTCCATCCTATCATCTCTTCCCTCTGCTCAATCCTTCTCCCTCCAATCTCCTGATTCTGCCTCCTCAACCCTCCTCTCCTCCCTTTCTGCATCCTTTGACTCTCTGTGTCCCCTATCCTCCCGGCCGGCTCGGTCCTCCCCTCCAGCTCCGTGGCTTGATGACTCATTGCGAGCTCACAGAACAGAGCTCCGGGCAGCGGAGCGGAAATGGAAGAAAACTAAACTCCCTGCCGACCTGGCATCTTTTCACTCCCTCCTCTCTACATTTTCTTCATCTGTTTCTGCTGCTAAAGCCACCTTCTACCACTCTAAATTCCAAGCATCTGCCTCTAACCCTAGGAAGCTCTTTGCCACATTTTCCTCCCTCCTGAATCCCCCCTCCTCTCTCTCTGTGGATGACTTCGTCAACCACTTTGAAAAGAAGGTTGACGACATCCGATCCTCGTTTGTTAAGTCTAATGACACTGCTGGTCCTGCTCACACTGCCCTACCCTATGCTTTGACTTCTTTCTCCCCTCTCTCTCCAGATAAAATCCTGCGACTTGTGACTGCAGGCCGCCCAACAACCTGCCCGCTTGACCCCATCCCCTCCTCTCTTCTCCAGACCATCTCCGGTGACCTTCTCCCTTACCTCACCTCGCTGATCAACTCATCCCTGACCGCTGGCCATGTCCCTTCCGTCTTCAAGAGAGCGAGAGTTGCTCCCCTTCTCAAAAAACCAACACTCGACCCCACTGATGTCAACAACTACAGACCAGTATCCCTTCTTTCTTTTCTGTCCAAAACTATTGAGCGTGCCGTCTTTAGCCAACTCTCTTGCTATCTCTCTCAGAATGACCTTCTTGATCCAAACCAATCAGGTTTCAGGACTGGTCATTCAACTGAGACTGCTCTTCTCTGTGTCACGGAGACTCTCCGTACTGCTAAAGCTAACTCTCTCTCCTCTGCTCTTGTCCTTCTAGACCTGTCTGCTGCCTTTGATACTGTGAACCATCAGATCCTCCTCTCCACCCTCTCCGAGCTGGGCATTTCCGGCGCGGCTCACTCCTGGATTGCGTCCTACCTGACCGGTCGCTCCTACCAAGTGGCGTGGCGAGAAGTTGTCTCCGCACCACGTGCTCTCACCACTGGTGTCCCCCAGGGCTCAGTTCTAGGCCCTCTCCTTTTCTCCCTATACACCAAGTCACTTGGCTCTGTCATATCCTCACATGGCCTTTCATATCATTGCTACGCTGACGATACACAACTAATCTTCTCCTTTCCCCCTTCTGATAACCAGGTGGCGAATCGCATCTCTGCATGTCTGGCAGACATATCAGTATGGATGACGGATCACCACCTCAAGCTGAACCCTGGCAAGACGGAGCTGCTCTTCCTCCCGGGAAGGACTGCCCGTTCCATGATCTCGCCATCACGGTTGACAACTCCGCTGTGTCCTCCTCCCAGAGTGCGAAGAGCCTAGGCGTGACCCTGGACAACACCCTGTCGTTCTCCGCCAACATCAAGGCGGTGACCCGATCCTGCAGGTTCATGCTCTACAACATTCGGAGAGTACGACCCTGCCTTACACAGGAAGCGGCACAGGTCCTAATCCAGGCACTTGTCATCTCCCGTCTGGACTATTGCAACTCGCTGTTGGCTGGCCTCCCTGCCTGTGCCATTAAACCCCTACAACTCATCCAGAATGCCGCAGCCCGTCTGGTGTTCAACCTTCCCAAGTTCTCTCACGTCACCCCCTCCTCCGCACACTCCACTGGCTTCCAGTTGAAGCTCGCATCCGCTACAAGACCATGGTGCTTGCCTATGGAGCAGTGAGGGGAACGGCACCTCTGTACCTTCAGGCTCTGATCAGTCCCTACACCCAAACGAGGGCATTGCGTTCATCCACCTCTGGCCTGCTGGCTCCCTTCCGCTGCGGAAGCATAGTTCCCGCTCAGCCCAGGCAAAACTGTTCGCTGCTCTGGCACCCCAATGGTGGAACAAGCTCCCTCACGACGCCAGGACAGCGGAGTCACTCACCACCTTCCGGAGACATTTGAAACCCCACCTCTTTAAGGAATACCTGGGATAGGATAAAGCAATCCTTCTACCCCCCCACACACACAGCGGAGTCGCTCACCCCCTTCCGGAGACATTTGAAACCCCACCTCTTTAAGGAATACCTGGGATAGGATAAAGTAATCCCTCTACCCCCCCCACCCCCCCCACACACAGCGGAGTCGCTCACCACCTTCCGGAGACATCTGAAACCCCACCTCTTTAAGGAATACCTGGGATAGGATAAAGTAATCCTTCTACCCCCCCCACCCCCACAGCGGAGTCACTCACCACCTTCCGGAGACATTTGAAACCCCACCTCTTTAAGGAATACCTGGGATAGGATAAAGTAATCCTTCTACCCCCCTCCCCCCCCCCCCCCACACACAGCGGAGTCGCTCACCACCTTCCGGAGACATTTGAAACCCCACCTCTTTAAGGAATACCTGGGATAGGATAAGAGCGTCTGCTAAATGACTAAAATGTAAAATGTAAATGTAATAATGTTAACAGTCCAGGCCTCTCCCTCTAGAATGTTAATAGTTTGCTCTCTCCCTCCAGAATGTTTATAGTTAGTCATCTCCCTCCAGAATGTTAACAGTCCAGTCCTCTCCCTCCAGAATGTTAATAGTTAGTCCTCTCACTCCAGAATGTTAATAGTTAGTCCTCTCCCTCCAGAATGTTAATAGTCAGGCTTCTCCCTCCAGAATGTTAATAGTCCAGTCCTCTCCCTCCAGAATGTTAACAGTCCAGTCCTCTCCCTCCAGAATGTTAACAGTCCAGTCCTCTCCCTCCAGAATGTTAATAGTCCAGACCTCTCCCTCCAGAATGTTAATAGTCCAGTCCTCTCCCTCCAGAATGTTAATAGTTAGTCCTCTCCCTCCAGAATGTTAATATATGCCATTTAGCAGAAGCTTTTATTCAAAGCGACTTATAGTCATGCGTGCATATATTTTACGTATGGGTGGACCCAGTGGGAATTGAACCCACGACCTTTGGCGTTGCAAGTGCCATACTCCACCGATTGAGCCACACAGGACCGTACCTACAGTGTAGGCCATAACCTAGTCCTCTCCCTCCAGAATGGTGTCCTCTTCTCCTCCTCCTCCTCTTCCTCTCCTCTCCTCCTCTTCCTCTCCTCCTCCTCCTCCTCTTCCTCTCCTCCTCCTCCTCCTCTTCCTCTCCTCCTCCTCCTCCTCTTCCTCTCCTCCTCCTCCTCCTCCTCCTCCTCCTCCTCCTCCTCTCCTCCTCTCCTCCAGTGTAGCCTATGAACTGGTGGTGTGTGTGTGTGTCTCCTGGAGAAGGGTGAATTGAGCCCTGGCACCAGCTAATAGGTGGTAAAGTGTTGACTTCCAGAGAAATGGACTGAAGCTTTAACATGGAAGGGAAATGATCCCATTACCTTGAGCTCTGGCTGCTAGGCTGCTCGCCCTCCCGTAGAAGAGAGGGGGGAGGGAGAGGGACAGTAGAAGAGAAAGAGAGAATGAGAGAGGGGGAGAGGAGGGAGAGGAGAGAAGGGAGGGTAGATATGAGGGGGAGGAGGAGAGAGAGAGAGAGAGAGAGAGAGAGAGAGAGAGAGAGAGAGAGAGAGAGAGAGAGAGAGAGAGAGAGAGAGAGAGAGAGAGAGAGAGAGAGAGAGGGGGAGGGAGAGCAGATAGAGAAATCGAAATATAGAGAAATAGACTGGGTAGAAATGGAAAGGGATGATATGCCCCAGAGAGAATGAGAGAGAGAGAGAGAGAGAGAGAGAGAGAGAGGAGAAGGAGAGAAATATAAATATAGAGATATAGACTGGTTAGAACTGGAAAGGGATGATATGCCCCATACAGCGAGACTATCACCACCAGGTCTGGAGGGATGATATGCCCCATACAGAGAGACTATCACCACCAGGTCTGGAGGGATGATATGTCCCATACAGAGAGAATATCACCACCAGGTCTGGAGGGGTGATATGTCCCATACAGAGAGACTATCACCAGTAAGCCTGGAGGGATGATATGTCCCATACAGAGAGACTATCGCCAGTAGGTCTGGAGGGATGATATGTCCCATACAGAGAGACTATCGCCAGTAGGTCTGGAGGGATGATATGTCCCATACAGAGAGACTATCGCCAGTAGGTCTGGAGGGATGATATGTCCCATACAGAGAGACTATCACCAGTAAGCCTGGAGGGATGATATGTCCCATACAGAGAGACTATCACCAGTAGGTCTGGAGGGATGATATGTCCCATACAGAGAGTCTATCACCAGTAAGCCTGGAGGGATGATATGTCCCATACAGAGAGTCTATCACCAGTAGGTCTGGAGGGATGATATGTCCCATACAGAGAGTCTATCACCAGTAGGTCTGGAGGGATGATATGTCCCATACAGAGAGACTATCACCAGTAGGTCTGGAGGGATGATATGTCCCATACAGAGAGTCTATCACCAGTAAGCCTGGAGGGATGATATGTCCCATACAGAGAGACTATCACCAGTAGGTCTGGAGGGATGATATGTCCCATACAGAGAGACTATCGCCAGTAGGTCTGGAGGGATGATATGTCCCATACAGAGATACTATCACCAGTAAGCCTGGAGGGATGATATGTCCCATACAGAGAGACTATCACCAGTAGGTCTGGAGGGATGATATGTCCCATACAGAGAGACTATCACCAGTAGGTCTGGAGGGATGATATGTCCCATACAGAGAGACTATCACCAGTAGGTCTGGAGGGATGATATGTCCCATACAGAGAGACTATCACCAGTAGGTCTGGAGGGATGATATGTCCCATACAGAGAGACTATCACCAGTAAGCCTGGAGGGATGATATGTCCCATACAGAGAGACTATCACCAGTAGGTCTGGAGGGATGATATGTCCCATACAGAGAGACTATCACCAGTAAGCCTGGAGGGATGATATGTCCCATACAGAGAGACTATCACCAGTAGGTCTGGAGGGATGATATGTCCCATACAGAGAGTCTATCACCAGTAAGCCTGGAGGGATGATATGTCCCATACAGAGAGTCTATCACCAGTAAGCCTGGAGGGATGATATGTCCCATACAGAGAGTCTATCACCAGTAGGTCTGGAGGGATGATATGTCCCATACAGAGAGACTATCACCAGTAAGCCTGGAGGGATGATATGTCCCATACAGAGAGTCTATCACTAGTAAGCCTTTAGGGATGATATGTCCCATACAGAGAGTCTATCACCAGTAAGCCTGGAGGGATGATATGTCCCATACAGAGAGACTATCACCAGTAGGTCTGGAGGGATGATATGTCCCATACAGAGAGTCTATCACCAGTAAGCCTGGAGGGATGATATGTCCCATACAGAGAGACTATCACCAGTAGGTCTGGAGGGATGATATGTCCCATACAGAGAGACTATCACCAGTAGGCCTGGAGGGATGATATGTCCCATACAGAGAGACTATCACCAGTAGGTCTGGAGGGATGATATGTCCCATACAGAGAGACTATCACCAGTAGGTCTGGAGGGATGATATGTCCCATACAGAGAGACTATCACCAGTAGGTCTGGAGGGATGATATGTCCCATACAGAGAGACTATCGCCAGTAGGTCTGGAGGGATGATATGTCCCATACAGAGAGTCTATCGCCAGTAGGTCTGGAGGGATGATATGTCCCATACAGAGAGACTATCACCAGTAGGTCTGGAGGGATGATATGTCCCATACAGAGAGACTATCACCAGTAGGTCTGGAGGGATGATATGTCCCATACAGAGAGTCTATCACCAGTAAGCCTGGAGGGATGATATGTCCCATACAGAGAGTCTATCACCAGTAGGTCTGGAGGGATGATATGTCCCATACAGAGAGTCTATCACCAGTAAGCCTGGAGGGATGATATGTCCCATACAGAGAGACTATCACCAGTAGGTCTGGAGGGATGATATGTCCCATACAGAGAGACTATCACCAGTAAGCCTGGAGGGATGATATGTCCCATACAGAGAGACTATCACCAGTAAGCCTGGAGGGATGATATGTCCCATACAGAGAGACTATCACCCCAGTGCCTGGAGGGATGATATGTCCCATACAGAGAGACTATCACCAGTAAGCCTGGAGGGATGATATGTCCCATACAGAGAGTCTATCACCAGTAGGTCTGGAGGGATGATATGTCCCATACAGAGAGACTATCACCAGAGCCTGGAGGGATGATATGTCCCATACAGAGAGTCTATCACCAGTAGGTCTGGAGGGATGATATGTCCCATACAGAGAGACTATCACCAGTAAGCCTGGAGGGATGATATGTCCCATACAGAGAGACTATCACCAGTAAGCCTGGAGGGATGATATGTCCCATACAGAGAGACTATCACCAGTAGGTCTGGAGGGATGATATGTCCCATACAGAGAGACTATCACCAGTAGGCCTGGAGGGATGATATGTCCCATACAGAGAGACTATCACCAGTAGGTCTGGAGGGATGATATGTCCCATACAGAGATACTATCACCAGTAGGTCTGGAGGGATGATATGTCCCATACAGAGAGACTATCACCAGTAGGCCTGGAGGGATGATATGTCCCATACAGAGAGACTATCACCAGTAAGCCTGGAGGGATGATATGTCCCATACAGAGAGACTATCACCAGTAGGTCTGGAGGGATGATATGTCCCATACAGAGAGACTATCACCAGTAGGCCTGGAGGGATGATATGTCCCATACAGAGAGACTATCACCAGTAAGCCTGGAGGGATGATATGTCCCCTGGAGGCTTTGCTGTTTGTGATTGTGGTGCCGAGTAGGGAATGGAGAAGATGTGTGCTTCTCTGTCAAGACTGTCCTTTTGAAATCTCAGAATGAACTGGCACAATCTAACACATACACACTGATAATGCCAGAGGAAACTATAGGCTATTTAATTGGAAAATGGGTTTGAAAAAATAAACACAATAATTTGAATTAATCACACACACTCACATATTCATAATGAGATCCTCATTCTTATCTATCGTTTACATATTTTTCCTAACTCTCCACAGAGCCAATCCACGGTGCCAGGAATCTAGAAGTCGTTGACGTCCAATCTAAACAAGTCACCGTTCGCTGGGAGCCGTTCGGCTACAACGTTACGCGTTGCCATAGCTACAACCTGACGGTGCAGTACCGGTCCCGCGTGGCGGGGAAGGACGAGACCCGTGAGGAGGTGTGTTACGACACCCTGGGTCGCGACCCCCAGCATACCATCCACAACCTGACCCCTAACACCAACCTGTCAGTCAAACTGGTCCTCAAGAACCCAGAGGGGGTCAAAGAGAGCCCAGAGATGGAGCTACAGACAGACGAGGACGGTAAGTGTTATAATACCTTAGAATGGTTATAACATGTTTATGAAGGGGGTCGATGGAGAGCAGAGATGGAGCTACAGACAGACGAGGACGGTAAGTGTTATAATACCTTAGAATGGTTATAACATGTTTATGAAGGGGGTCGATGGAGAGCAGAGATGGAGCTACAGACAGACGAGGACGGTAAGTGTTATAATACCTTAGAATGGTTATAACATGTTTATGAAGGGGGTCGATGGAGAGCAGAGATGGAGCTACAGACAGACGAGGACGGTAAGTGTTATAATATCTTAGAATGGTTATAACATGTTTATGAAGTTACATAATAGCGTAATAAAGTGTCAAACTGGTCCTCAAGAACCCAAAGGGGGTCAAAGAGAGACTGACTCCTGAGTGGCGCAGTGGTCTAAGGCACTGCATCGCAGTGCTAGCTGTGCCACTAGAGATCCTGGTTCGAATCCAGGCTCTGTCGCAGCCGGCCGCGACCGGGAGACTCATGGGCGGCGCACAATTGGCCCAGCGTTGTCCAGGGTAGGGGAGGGAATGGCCGGCAGGGATGTAGCTCAGTTGATAGAGCATGGTGTTTGCAACGCCAGGGTTGTGGGTTCGATTCCCACGGGGGGCCAGTATAAAAAAATAATAAAATATATGTATTCACTAACTGTAAGTCGCTCTGGATAAGAGCGTCTGCTAAATGACAAAAAAAATGGGGGAAAAATGAAAAAAATACAAATGAAAAAAGTTTACAAATAAAAAAATTGCAAAAAACAAAACAAAGAGAGACCAGATATGGAGCTATAGACAGACAGACAGACAGACAGGCACAGTGCAATCAAGTGTTATTCTGAGATTTAGCTGCAGACCGATTATCATGTGTTGTAATATCAATGTGTTGATGAGTCTTAAAGGGATACTTCAGGATGTTGCCAATGAGGCCCTTTGTCTTCTTCCCCAGAGTCAGGTGAACTCGTTGTCAACATCCTGAAGTATCCATTTAACTGAGTTCACACTCTTCAAGTCGCAGGAAGCAATTATCTTGAAAATATACACTACCATTCAAAAGTTTGGGGTCACTTAGAAATGTCCTTGTTTTCGAAAGAAAAGCAAAAAAAGGTGTCCATTAAAATAACATCAAATTGATCAGAAATACAGTGTAGACATTGTTAATGTTGTAAATGTGCTAACATAATTGCAAAATGATCAATTAGCCTTTTAAAATGATAAACTTGGATTAGCAAACACAACGTGCCATTGGAACACAGGACTGATGGTTGCTGATAATGGGCCTCTACGCCTATGTAGATATTCCATTAAAAATCAGCCGTTTCCAGCTACAATAGCCATTTACAACATTAACAATGTCTACACTGTATTTCTGATCAATTTGATGTTTATTTTAATGGACAAAAAATTGCTTTTCTTTCGAAAACAAGGACATGTCTAAGTGACCCCATACATATATATAGTATTTGTCAAGTATTTTCAATCCCATTTGCTGATTCTAGGGGCGGCAGGTAGCTTGGTGGTTAAGAGCGTTGTGCCAGTAACCGAAAGGTCGCTGGCTCTAATCCCCGAGCCGACTAGGTGAAAAATCTGTCGACGTGCCCTTGAGCAAGGCACTTAACCCTAATTGCTCTGGATAAGAGCGTCTGCTAAATGACTAAAATGTTAATTATATGATCCACCTTTATGTCTCATAATGAGATAAAAAAATGAAAACTTCTGTAAATGAACACCAGAGATAATGGCAATAATAAGGAAATCTAATAATGTTTAAGGAAGACACACACACCCTCGGTATCATCAGAGTGCAACATTACCTGCCGTTCCATTACACTCTTCACATTGTTAGATGAGCAGAAATGGGGAAATCGAGGATGAAACCAAACCATGGAGGTTTTATTTTAGAATGGTAATTTTTTATGAGGAATAAATGCGATACACACACGCACAGACACACACACACACACACACACACACACACACACACACACACACACACACACACACACACAGCAAAACGCAGCAAACCAGATTAAATTTCCTCATTCTGAAGTGTATGCAGTCATTAGAGTTTAAATGGAGTATCGAGTAACACAGAAACAGAAAGAAAGAGAGAGTTATACAGACAGAGAGAAAGAGAGTGAAGAGAAAGAGAGAGAGGTAGAGCGAGAGAAAGATGGAGAGAAACATACTGAGAGAGACAGGGAGAAGGGGAGAGACAGAAACAGAGAGAGAGAGACATGGAGAGAGAGATATAGATATATAGAGGTATAGAGAGTAGAGAGAGAGAGAGAGAGAGAGAGAGAGAGAGAGAGAGAGAGAGAGAAAGAGAAAAAAAACAGAGAGAGAGAGAGAGAGAGACATGGAGAGAGAGATAGAGATATAGAGAGGTAGAGAGAGTAGAGAGAGAGAGAGAGAGAGAGAGAGAGAGAGAGAGAGAGAGAGAGAGAGAGAGAGAGAGAGAGAGAGAGAGAGAGAGAGAGAGAGAGAGAGAGAGAGAGAGAGAGAGAGAGAGAGAGAGAGAGAGAGAGAGAGAGAGAGAGAGAGAGAGAGAGAGAGAGAGAGAGAGAGAGAGAGAGAGAGAGAGAGAGAGAGAGAGAGAGAGAGAGACAGAAACAGCGAGCGAGAGAGAAAGATAGAGAGAGAGAGAGAGAGGAGAGAGAGAGAGAGAGAGAGAGAGAGAGAGAGAGAGACAGAAACAGAGAGCGAGAGAGAAAGATGGAGAGAGACATAGAGAGAGAGAGAGAGAGAGAGAGAGAGAGAGAGAGAGAGGGGGGGAGAGAGAGAGGAGGAGAGAGGAGGAGGAGAGAGGAGAGAGAGAGAGAGAGAGAGAGAGAGAGAGAGACAGAGAGAGAGAGCGAGAGAGAGAAAGATGGAGAGAGAGAGAGAGAGAGAGAGAGAGAGAGAGAGAGAGAGAGAGAGAGAGAGAGAGAGAGAGAGAGAGAGAGAGAGAGAGAGAGAGAGAGAGAGAGAGAGAGAGAGAGAGAGAGAGAGAGAGAGAGAGAGAGAGAGAGAGAGAGAGAGAGAGAGAGAGAGAGAGAGAGAGAGAGAGAGAGAGAGAGAGAGAGAGAGAAGTTGGGGTTTGTCTCTTGTCTCTCTGACAGTCCCTGTAGTAAATCCCTGATGACAGTCCTAGATTGGAGATCACTGCTGTCCCTCTCCAGTGGGAATTAATT
>NW_025537275.1:0-36078 GCF_020615455.1 Coregonus clupeaformis | reverse complement strand
TGTTTCACATTGTCACGCCCTGGCTCTGGGGACTATGTTATGTTGAGCCAGGGTGTGTAAGTCTATGTTTTGTATATCTATGTTGGCCTGAGTGACTCCCAATCAGAGGCAACGAGTGTCAGCTGGTTGTCTCTGATTGGGAGCCATATTTAACTATCGGTCTTTTCACTTTGTGTTGTGGTTTCTTGTTCCTTTTGGTTTGTGTGTATCGAAGGACTTCACGTTTCGTTCGTTGTTTTGATCGGGTGATCTGTTTAATAAATAATATGTATGCATTCAACGCTGCGCATT
This sequence comes from Coregonus clupeaformis, assembly GCF_020615455.1. NCBI lineage: Eukaryota > Metazoa > Chordata > Actinopteri > Salmoniformes > Salmonidae > Coregonus > Coregonus clupeaformis. The sequence goes on along the minus strand of NW_025537275.1, from coordinate 35,787 downwards.
GGTCCTCCTCCTTAAGCGAACGTGACAGAAGAAACCACCAAAACTGGACCAAGCAGCGTGAAGAGGAGAGAGGAAGGACCTGGGATCAGGGGAGTAGGAGTTTCGGCTGGGCCACGCTAAGTGAAGAGGAGAGAGGCTGGTCTATGAAGCAATGGATCGAGAGTCTGGCGAGAGCTAGGAGGCCTGGTCCACGGGGAGGAGAGAACCCCAGAAATTTTTTTAGGGGGGCTCACGACGTGGACTGACGGGGCAGCAGGAGGCCGCGATGGAGCGGTCCAGCGGGTGTGAAGAGGAGGCCGCCAGGTTAAGGGGGCCACTGGTCACAGAGGAGAGGGAAAGTGTGGAGGCACGGCGAGAGGTACTGGGGTGTGTTACCAGTCCGGTCCGGCCCGTTCCTGATCCCTGCGTAGGGCCAGTGGTGTGTGTCCCCAGTACGGTCCGGCCTGTTCCTGTTCCTTGCATCGAGCCTGTGGTGCGTGTCGTCAGCCCGGTCCGGCCCATTCCTGCTCTCCGCACCAAGTCTGTGGTGCGCGTCGCCAGCCCAGTCCGGCCCATCCAAGCTTCCCGCACCAAGCCAGTGGTGTGCGTCGTCAGTCCGGCACGGCCCGTTCCTGCTCTCCGCACCAAGTCTGTGGTGCGCGTCGCCAGCCCAGTCCGGCCCATCCAAGCTTCCCGCACCAAGCCAGTGGTGTGCGTCGTCAGTCCGGCACGGCCCGTGCCTGCTCTCTGCACCAAGTCTATGGTGCGTTTCGTCAGCCCTGTCCGGCCCGTTCCTGCTCTCCGCACCAAGTCTGTGGTGCGCGTCGCCAGCCCAGTCCGGCCCATCCAAGCTCCCCGCACCAGGTCAGTGGTGCGCGTCGTCAGCCCGGTCCGGCTCATTCCTGCTCCCCGCACCAAGTCAGGGGTGCGCTTCGTCAGCCCGGTCCGGCCCGTTCCTCCTCCACGCATCAAGCCAGGGGTGTGCGTCGTCAGTCCAGCACAACCCGTGCCTGGGTCATGTCCGGAGCCGGATCCACGGCCGAGGCAGAGTGCCCACCCGGTCCCTCCCCTGTTGTGGTTGTTTGGCGCGGCCGGAGTCCGCGCCTTTGGGGGGGGGTACTGTCACGCCCTGGCTCTGGGGACTATGTTATGTTGAGCCAGGGTGTGTAAGTCTATGTTTTGTATATCTATGTTGGCCTGAGTGACTCCCAATCAGAGGCAACGAGTGTCAGCTGGTTGTCTCTGATTGGGAGCCATATTTAACTATCGGTCTTTTCACTTTGTGTTGTGGTTTCTTGTTCCTTTTGGTTTGTGTGTATCAAAGGACTTCACGTTTCGTTCGTTGTTTTGATCGGGTGATCTGTTTAATAAATAATATGTATGCATTCAACGCTGCGCATTGGTCCTCCTCCTTAAGCGAACGTGACACACATTTCCTCTGTGTGCAATGTTCTGCCTTGAATTCCCCTAACCACAAAGGTGCAGGTTTCATGGTACTGTAGAGCAATGAGACTGAAAGTTATGTTAACTTTGCTACAGAGATAATATACAAAGTTTTTATTATACTGGTGTTTTTATGTTCTATACATATAGTTCTACACTGGATAAAACACATTATATCGTAAGTTGTCAAAACACAGGTCATTGGGGAACTATTTGACTGTAATAGATATGTTACCTTTCCAACATGGAGTGGGAGTGATTCTCTTCAGAGAAGTGGTGTTTTTATATTCTGAAAACACACATTTACATTGGTAAGACACTTTCAAGTGTGAACACAGGTTATTGTAGAGATATGAGATTGTAAAGGTTATGTGAACTTATCTACCGACAGTGGGAGCGATTATGTTCCGAGAAGTGCTGTTTTTATACTCTATAAACACGTTTACACTCAGTAGAACACTTTAAAGGGTATCTTGTGAGAGCAGATAGGTGGTCGGAACATTTTAAACCCACATAACAACACTCTCTGGCCTCTTCAAATGATGGTCCGGTGAGGCAATCAATGCGCTCGTGGAGGACTTTATGACATCACATTGAGCCCTGTTCATACAAAATATGAACAACTCAATACATTAATCAAATAATCTGTCTGTAAACAATTGTTGGAAAAATTACTTGTGTCCTGCACAAAGTAGATGTCCTAACCGACTTGCCAAAACTATAGTTTGTTAACAAGAAATGTGTGGAGTGGTTGAAATACGAGTTTTAATGACTCCAACCTAAGTGTATGTAAACTTCCAACTTCAACTGTATAAGACATATCTATGTCCTGGAAAGTTTTCTGTTACTTACAACAGTCATGCTAATCACATTAGCGCACGTTAGCTCAACCGTCCCGTAAACGGGACACCGATCCTGTAGAGGTTAATCAATTAGTTTCTTAAGAGCTGTAAATTAGCCTCATTGGCCATTATTTTTATTACCTTACATGAGATCATTTGTGATTACTTTGGGGGGAAAATGAAGAAGTAGAGTTACTCTTTAAAATGACAATTTCAGAGGGTAAAATGCATCCCTGTACCATTCTCGAAGGCAAAAGGCGTACAACCTTTTGAAATGAATTTAAAAATACTCTTTACCATGCTGGGAGGGACCCCAGCACAGAGAGGGAGTAGAATAAACATGAAAGTGCTCTTTATTTGTTTTAACCTCCTCCATACGCGTGTCTTAAATATGTCAATGTCATCAATATTGAATTGGGACCCTGCATCGAACGGCTGAGCGGCATCAGAAAAAAATAACAAGAGATAACATATCAAGAAATAATTTCAACGCTCTGAATTAGTAATGTCATTTTCGCATACATTAATGTTAATTCAACGCGATTGGCAATTTATGCACATTCTAATGAATTAGGATTTTTTATAATCTTTGTTCGTCTGTGGAGGTGGTAACCTCTTAGTTTGTACTCGGGCAAAGCGCTAACAAGCCTCCCCTCAGTCAGTGTCAACCCATCACAAGCCGACACTCTGCAAAGCCTCTGGATTCTTTTTTAAAAGAAGAAGAAAAAACATGTTTTTATGACTCTATTTGTTATACGGTCTTATTTGGTTACTTTGTCTCTGTTGTCGGTTGCCATGTTTCATTCCCTTTGTTTTCATGGAGCAGGGTCATATTTTACGCAAGAGCCCCCAGGTTGGGGAGATAGAGCTTGTTGCCATGAGCAGTAAAGCAAACTCGCACATAAAGTACAAGCACACACACGCGCACGCACACACAAACAAACACAGGAGACCTTTGTTGCGAGAGTGTAGGCAATAGTATAGCGAAAATGTAAATTGAGACCAATAGTTGTGGTGTAGAGAAAGACATTTACTTAATACTACTTTTGATCATAAGATTTTGCATTTGAAGTTATTGCACACACTGTCTTTTTAAAAGTAATATATTCCTACAGTTTGTCACGAACACAATTAGACCGGATACATCTCTGTCTGTCACACACACAGTGGGGACCCGTCATTCAGGGCAGGTGGAGCAGTGCCTGTTTTGCATGTTATTTTGGCATTAAAACATGTCACATATCAGTTTGCAAACAATGTCAAATAAAAATAATAATAATAATTTAGTTAATAAAGCCGCATACAAACATGGTCTCTTTTTTTGCTTTCTTGAGTAGGGCAGCTCCAAAATGCAGGTGTTTCAGTCTAGCTCAGTGCTTTCTGTGGTGGTGGGGCAGCCAGCGGAAAATACGGAGCATAGGGGTTGGTAATGTTCTCTAGTTGCTCCGTGATTGGCTCAGTGTTCTGTCACTCATGGGGACACTAGTCACCGCCAAATCTAAGGGTAGAGCTAGAAAATTCTAGCCCCTTGGGTGCTGCCATAGAGTTACATTAGAAGTGCCCATCCAAGAAGGCTCAAGGTCTGTCACGACTTCCTCCGAGGCTGCCTCCTCTCCTTGTTCGGGCAGGCTTCAGCGTTTGTCGTCACTGGCCTTCTAGCCACTGCCGCTCCTCATCTCATCATTCCATTTGTTTTGTCTTGTTTATTACACACACCTGGTTCAAATCCTCTTCCGGGCCGTCTTCAATCACCCTCACGAAGGGAGAGAGGCGGGCGAGCGGCTGCTCCATTTGAGGCAGGGGACGAGGACAGCGCAGAACTTTGCCCTGGAGTTCAGGACTCTAGCAGCTGGGTCCGGGTGGAACGAGCGGAACGACCACTTCCTGTGCCACCTGCGAGAGGACGTCCGAAGGGAGCTAACCTGCCGGGAAACCACGTTGTCCTTCAATCAACTGGTGGACATGGCCATCCGGTTGGACAACCTTCTAGCTTCTAGAGGACGTCGTGTAAGGGGCCTGTCTGTTTCATCATCATGAATCAAGTCAACAATCTACTGGCAAATGCTTTTTAATCCTTGTCATATGAAGAGAAATAATGAAGAGAACTTATAGATAAAACATATCGGCCATTGGACATAAACATTACACAACAAGTTGGAAATCGCAAATTCAATAATGAGTGATTTGGAAGGAATTAGTGGCTAACTGCAGGCATTGCAAAGCAATCACTAGCCTGCTATTCAGTGGCGTGGCTGTGTGGTCCAAAGTCTGGGTTTAAGGGTCTCTTTTCCATACTTAAAATGATAAACATTCAACATTGACCATGCTGTCAATCCAGCATGTTTGCTGCCGCACTCAAAACAACTGTTAACTCCTGTCAAGAATAGCTGAATGTGGATGTGGTGCAGGAATCAGGCGCAGGACACAGAAGCTTCGTCCAACACACTTTAGTAGACGACCAAGAAAATACAAACGGGCCTCAAAAGAGCCCGGAGGCGAGCGATTACGCACACCGTGCGTAAACACCGAAATACAAAATAAGTGCGCACACAAGTGCGACACTCTCCAAAACAATGGAGCAAAACAATACAGCACCTGCTGACAGGCGGACAATTACACACAACACACGACTAACAAAACGAGAACTTATAGGACACATAATTAACACTAAACAGAAACAGGTGTACAACTAAGACAAAACCAAACAAACATCGATAACTTACAACGGTGGCAGCTAGTACTCCGGGGACGACGACCGCCGAAGCCTGCCCGAACAAGGAGGAGGAGCAGCCTCGGCCGAAACCGTGACAGTACCCCCACCTTGACGCGCGGCCCCAGCCGTGCGCCGACCCCGGCCTCGGGGACGACCAGGAGGACACGGAGCAGGGCGCGTGGAATGACCACGGTGGAACTCAGTCAGGAGAGACGGGTCCAAGATGTCCCTCCTCGGCACCCAGCACCGTTCCTCCGGGCCGTACCCCTCCCACTCCATGAGATATTGGAGACCCCCCATCCGACGTCTCGAATCCAAGATGGACCGAACTGTGTACGCTGGAGCCCCCTCGATGTCCAATGGGGGCGGAGGAGTCTCTCCTATCTCACAGTCCTGGAGTGGACCAGCTACCACCGGCCTGAGAAGAGACACATGGAACGAGGGGTTAACATGATAATCAATAGGCAGTTGTAACCTGTAACACACCTCGTTCAATCTCCTCAGGACTTTAAAAGGCCCCACAAACCGCCGACCCAGCTTCCGGCAGGGCAGGCGGAGAGGTAGGTTTCTGGTCGAGAGCCAGACTCGATCTCCAGGTGCGTACACCGGCCCCTCACTGCGGTGGAGATCGGCGCTCGCCTTTTGTCGACGGATGGCCCGCTGCAGATGGACGTGTGCAGCGTTCCATGTCTCCTCCGAGCGCCGCACCCACTCATCCACCGCAGGGGCCTCAATCTGGCTCTGATGCCATGGTGCCAGAACCGGCTGGTACCCTAACACACATTGGAAAGGGGTTAGGTTGGTGGAGGAGTGGCGGAGAGAGTTCTGTGCCATCTCTGCCCAGGGAATATACCTCGCCCACTCCTCCGGCCGGCCCTGGCAATACGACCTCAGAAACCTACCCACATCTTGGTTCACTCGTTCTACCTGCCCATTGCTCTCTGGGTGGTACCCCGAGGTAAGGCTCACAGAGACCCCCAAGCGCTCCATGAACGCTCTCCAGACTCGGGAGGTGAACTGGGGACCTCGATCAGACACTAAATCCTCGGGTACCCCGTAATGCCGGAAGACGTGGGTGAATAGTGCCTCAGCGGTCTGTAGGGCAGTAGGAAGAGCCGGCATTGGGAGGAGACGACAGGCCTTAGAGAACCGATCCACAACGACCAGTATGGTGCTATTCCCCTGAGAGGGGGGAAGGTCTGTAACAAAATCCACCGAGAGGTGAGACCAGGGTCGTTGTGGAACGGGCAGGGGTTGTAACTTCCCCCTGGGCAGGTGTCTGGGCGCCTTACACTGGGCGCACACCGAGCAGGAGGAGACATAAACCCTCACATCCCTGGCTAACGTTGGCCACCAGTACTTAGCGCTAAGGCAGTGCACTGTCCGGTCAATACCTGGATGTCCAGAGGAGGGTGACGTGTGAGCCCAATATATAAGTCGATCCCGAACCTCGAGCGGAACGTACGTCCGACCCGCAGGACACTGTGGAGGGCTAGGGTTGGTACGCAACGCCCGCTAGATTTCAGCATCGACCTCCCACACCACCGGTGCCACCAGACAAGACTCCGGTAGTATGGGAGTGGGCTCAACGGACCTCTCCTCTGTGTCATACCGCCGGGACAGGGCGTCTGCCTTACCGTTCTGGGACCCAGGGATGTACGTGATTTTAAATACGAACCGGGCTAGAAACATGTTCCACCGAGCCTGACGAGGGTTCAGTCTCCTAGCTGCCCGGATGTACTCCAGGTTACGGTGGTCAGTCAAAATGAGGAAAGGGTGTTGAGCCCCCTCAAGCCAATGCCTCCACACCTTTAGGGCCTGTACCACGGCTAACAGCTCCCTGTCCCCTACGTCATAATTTCGCTCCGCCAGTCTGAGCTTCTTGGAGTAAAAAGCACAGGGGCGGAGTTTAGGTGGCGTACCAGACCGTTGCGATAGCACGGCCCCTATACCGGCCTCAGACGCGTCCACCTCTACCTGAAATGGTAAAGCGGGATCCGGATGCGCTAGCACCGGAGCCGAAGTAAACAGGCCCTTCAGTCTCCCAAACGCCCTGTCCGCCTCAGCTGACCACAGCAAGCGCACCGGACCCCCCTTCAGAAGAGACGTTATGGGAGCTGTCACCTGTCCAAAACCCCGGATAAACCTCCAGTAGTAATTCGCAAAACCCAAGAACTGCTGCACCTCTTTAACCGTGGTTGGGGTTTGCCAATTACGCACGGCTGACACACGGTCAACCTCCATCTTCACCCCTGACGCGGACAACTGATAACCCAAAAAGGAGATAGACTCCTGGAAAAACAGACATTTCTCTGCCTTGACATACAGGTCGTGCTCCAGCAGCCTCCTCAACACTCGGCGCACCAGCGCTACATGCTCAGCTCGGGTAGACGAGTACACTAGAATGTCGTCAATGTACACGACCACACCTTGCCCCTGCATGTCCCGGAAGATCTCATCCACAAAGGATTGGAAGACTGAAGGAGCATTCATCAACCCGTATGGCATGACGAGATACTCGTAATGACCCGAGGTGGTACTAAATGCTGTCTTCCATTCATCACCCTCCCTAATGCGCACCAAGTTGTAGGCGCTCCTGAGATCCAGTTTTGTGAAGAAACGCGCTCCGTGTAATGATTCCGTCATAGTCGCAATCAGAGGGAGTGTATTTCACAGTGATCTGATTGAGACTACGGTAATCAATACACGGGCGCAATCCTCAATCCTTTTTCTTCACAAAAAAGAAGCTCGAGGACGCAGGGGAAGTGGAGGGCCGTATCCTAGTCTCAGAGACTCGGCTATGTATGTCTCCATAGCCCCCTTCTCCTCTTGAGACAGGCTCCGCGGAAGCGCTGCTCCTGCCTGGAGGTCTATCGCACAATCCCCCTGTCTATGAGGTGGCAATCGTGTCGCCCTCGCCTTGCTAAACACGAGTGCTACCTCCTCATACTCAGGGGGAATGTGCATTGCGGGCACTTGGTTCGGACTCTCCACCAAGGTCGCCCCCATGGAAACACCCAGACATCGCCCCACACACTGGGCAGACCACTCCTTGAGAGCCCTCTGTTGCCACGAAATAGAGGGGTTATGGGAAATCAACCAGGGAAGCCCCAGCACCACTGGATACGCAGGAGAGTCGATCAGATGAATAGTTTCCTCATGACCCCCCTGCGTACTCATCCTAAGTGGCGCTGTGACCTCCCTAATCAACCCCGATCCCAACGGGCGGCTATCTAGTGCATGTACAGGGAAGGGAGCATTGACAGGAAGGAGGGGAATCCCTAACTTAACACAAAAATTCCGATCAACAAAATTCCCAGCTGCGCCTGAATCTACTAGCGCCTTATGCTGGGAATGAGGTGCAACCTGTGGAAAACTGACAGGTATATATAGGTGCACAACAGAGAGCTCTGGGTAAGTGGGGCGCCTACTCACCTCGTCCCCCTGGAGACCCTCCCCAGCACCTAGCCGCAGTGTGCCCTCCACGGCCACAGTTGGTGCAGGGCACGGCCCCCCTCGGGCTCCTTCTCCTCCTCTCTCTAGCGCCAGCACCTCCGAGCTCCATAGGGCTCGGCTCGGAGGTGCTGGAGGATGGAATGGACGGCCCCCACTCGGATGTCCACCAACTGGTCGAACGAGAGGTTGGTGTCCCTGCAGGCCAGCTCTCGGCGGACGTCCTCCCGCAGACTGCATCGATAGTGGTCGATGAGGGCCCGCTCATTCCACCCTGCATCCGCCGCTAGAGTCCGGAATTCCAAGGCGAACTCCTGGGCGCTCCTCTTCCCCTGTCGGAGGTAGAATAGACGCTCCCCCGCCGCTTTCCCCTCAGGTGGATGGTCGAACACGGCCCGGAAGCGGCGGGAGAACTCCGCGTAGGTGATAGTGGCGGCGTCTATCCCCCTCCATTCGGCCTTGGCCCACTCCAACGCTTTGCCGGTGAGACAGGAGATGAGGGCGGAAACGCTCTCGTGTCCCGAGGGCGCCGGGTGTACGGTGGCCAGGTAGAGTTCCACCTGCAGGAGGAACCCTGACACCCGGCAGCGGTGCCATCATACGCGCTCGGGAGCGAGAGCCGAATCCCACTGGGTTCCGGAGCTTGGATGGGCGGACTGGCCGATGGGGGTGGTGAGGTAGGTGGAGGTGTGGGTACCCCTCTGTTCTCCCATCGGTGCAGAGTATTTATTACGTCCTGTAGGGCGGTCCCGATTTGATTGATCCTGTCGTCCTGCCCGCGGACGCGCTCCTCCCATGATTCGGGCGCTGCTGCTGCTCCTGCTGATTCCATCAGTGGTGTGTATTTCTGTCAAGAATAGCTGAATGTGGATGTGGTGCAGGAATCAGGCGCAGGACACAGAAGCTTCGTCCAACACACTTTAGTAGACGACCAAGAAAATACAAACGGGCCTCAAAAAGAGCCCGGAGGCGAGCATTACGCACACCGTGCGTAAACACCGAAATACAAAATAAGTGCGCACACAAGTGCGAAACTCTCCAAAACAATGGAGCAAAACAATACAGCACCTGCTGACAGGCGGACAATTACACACAACACACGACTAACAAAACGAGAACTCATAGGACACATAATTAACACTAAACGGAAACAGGTGTACAACTAAGACAAAACCAAACAAACATCGATAACATACAACGGTGGCAGCTAGTACTCCGGGGACGACGACCGCCGAAGCCTGCCCGAACAAGGAGGAGGAGCAGCCTCGGCCGAAACCGAGGCTCACTGAAATCTCAGACTTCAGTGAGTTCAAGACAACTGGGAACTCAGGAAAAAATTAGCTCCGACTGGGAAAGTACGTTTTGAACAGTCATCCAACTCGGAATTGTAAGTCGGGAACTTGGGCCTCTTTCTAGAGCTACGACCTGAAGATCAGTGACTTCTTCATGATTTGACCTTGTTTTTTTGAGAGTTCCCATTTGTCTTGAAAGCACCATAAATCCAAATTTGCCCACGAGGGACTGCCGCGCCACCTTCCTGTTCAAGTGAGCACAGCACAAAAGATGATCCTACAATGTTTTGTATGCTGCTGCATAAATGATGTAATATGCCAGGGAGATATGTATACTGTAGCTAAGAGAGTAATACTAAGTGTATGTTGTGGAGTAAGCTGTTAGTAGCCCGTGTGCCTCACCCTAATAATTAGGTATTTTTTCCGCTCTTAATTTCGCGTACTGTTTTGACTTGGTAGTGCACATGTAGCCTATAACCTGTTTTAGAGAAATGTAATCATCGAATATTGTAAGAGCTTTCATTGTCTGCTTATATGTCCCCTTTATTTATCCTACAGTTCTGACTTGGTGTACAGGGAGAACACTGTAAGAACGGCCCATGTTCTGAATTCTGTTGCTGTACATTTCAAAAGTGCTGAACAATAGTTATATTGATTACATCCGTCCTAGCTCGCTTATTAATGTCTTAATCGAAATTATGGATTGCCTCTTATCCGCTTGTCGTTCCCTTATGCCATAGTTTATACATCTCAATTGTCAGTAGAAACCACATTTGTTTAAGCAAGTTAGCCATATCAGCTACAGTGGGGAGAAAAAGTATTTAGTCAGCCACCAATTGTGCAAGTTCTCCCACTTAAAAAGATGAGAGAGGCCTGTAATTTTCATCATAGGTACACGTCAACTATGACAGACAAATTGAGAATTTTTTTTCCAGAAAATCACATTGTAGGATTTGTAATGAATTTATTTGCTAATTATGGTGGAAAATTAATATTTGGTCACCTACAAACAAGCAAGATTTCTGGCTCTCACAGACCTGTAATTTCTTCTTTAAGAGGCTCCTCTGTCCTCCACTCGTTACCTGTATTAATGGCACCTGTTTGAACTTGTTATCAGTATAAAAGACACCTGTCCACAACCTCAAACAGTCACACTCCAAACTCCACTATGGCCAAGACCAAAGAGCTGTCAAAGGACACCAGAAACAAAATTGTAGACCTGCACCAGGCTGGGAAGACTGAATCTGCAATAGGTAAGCAGCTTGGTTCGAAGAAATCAACTGTGGGAGCAATTATTAGGAAATGGAAGACATACAAGACCACTGATAATCTCCCTCGATCTGGGGCTCCACGCAAGATCTCACCCCGTGGGGTCAAAATGATCACAAGAACGGTGAGCAAAAATCCCAGAACCACACGGGGGACCTAGTGAATGACCTGCAGAGAGCTGGGACCAAAGTAACAAAGCCTACCATCAGTAACACACTACGCCGCCAGGGACTCAAATCCTGCAGTGCCAGACGTGTCCCTCTGCTTAAGCCAGTACATGTCCAGGCCCGTCTGAAGTTTGCTAGAGTGCATTTGGATGATCCAGAAGAGGATTGGGAGAATGTCATATGGTCAGATGAAACCAAAATATAACTTTTTTGGTAAAAACTCAACTCGTCGTGTTTGGAGGACAAAGAATGCTGAGTTGCATCCAAAGAACACCATACCTACTGTGAAGCATGGGGGTGGAAACATCATGCTTTGGGGCTGTTTTTCTGCAAAGGGACCAGGACCACTGATCCGTGTAAAGGAAAGAATGAATGGGGCCATGTATCGTGAGATTTTGAGTGAAAACCTCCTTCCATCAGCAAGGGCATTGAAGCTGAAACGTGGCTGGGACTTTCAGCATGACAATGATCCCAAACACACCGCCCGGGCAACGAAGGAGTGGCTTCGTAAGAAGCATTTCAAGGTCCTGGAGTGGCCTAGCCAGTCTCCAGATCTCAACCCCATAGAAAATCTTTGGAGGGAGTTGAAAGTCCGTGTTGCCCAACGACAGCCCCAAAACATCACTGCTCTAGAGGAGATCTGCATGGAGGAATGGGCCAAAATACCAGCAACAGTGTGTGAAAACCTTGTGAAGACTTACAGAAAACGTTTGACCTGTGTCATTGCCAACAAAGGGTATATAACAAAGTATTGAGAAACTTTTGTTATTGACCAAATACTTATTTTCCACTATAATTTGCAAATAAATCCATTAAAAATCCTACAATGTGATTTTCAGGATTTTTTTTCCTCATTTTGTCTGTCATAGTTGACGTGTACCTATGATGAAAATTACAGGCCTCTCTCATCTTTTTAAGTGGGAGAACTTGCACAATTGGTGGCTGACTAAATACTTTTTTTCCCCACTGTATGTTTTTTAAAAAGGCAGTAAATGAGGCTGAATGAACTGTTTCGCTGCCAGACAAGGCTCCGCTGATAGCCAGATGCAGTAGTGGTCAGGTGTTGGGACTGCTGTTGGGACTCTGCTGTTGGGACAGATTTATGTAGGCCCTAACAGTATGTGGGCACTGTTTGTCACGGTTATATAGTGCAATTCATGTATTGTTTAGTGTTGTGTAGTGGCTTTGCTGGCATGCATCCCCCAATGTTTTGTTTTGTTTGCCCCACCAAGATTTACATGCTAAAATCACCACTGCACACACACACACCTCCAGAGTTGACTCTCCTGACATCATACACTGTCTTGCTAAGGTTATTGACCCTGATAACCTAATGGTCTCCATCTCCTTCTCTGGGAGTCAAAGGTAATTCTGTAGTGTCTATCCATTCTGACACATCCTCACCACTTTAGCTCTGAAGCTGACAATAACTTCCACTGTAAAGACATGCGTTTCACTTTCACTGCTGTGAGGAAGCTTCAAACTATATATATACAGTGGGGAAAAAAAGTATTTAGTCAGCCACCAATTGTGCAAGTTCTCCCACTTAAAAAGATGAGAGAGGCCTGTAATTTTCATCATAGGTACACGTCAACTATGACAGACAAAATGAGAATTTTTTTTCCAGAAAATCACATTGTAGGATTTTTTATGAATTTATTTGCAAATTATGGTGGAAAATAAGTATTTGGTCAATAACAAAAGTTTCTCAATACTTTGTTATATACACTTTGTTGGCAATGACACAGGTCAAACGTTTTCTGTAAGTCTTCACAAGGTTTTCACACACTGTTGCTGGTATTTTGGCCCATTCCTCCATGCAGATCTCCTCTAGAGCAGTGATGTTTTGGGGCTGTCGCTGGGCAACACGGACTTTCAACTCCCTCCAAAGATTTTCTATGGGGTTGAGATCTGAGACTGGCTAGGCCACTCCAGGACCTTGAAATGCTTCTTACGAAGCCACTCCTTCGTTGCCCGGGCGGTGTGTTTGGGATCATTGTCATGCTGAAAGACCCAGCCACGTTTCATCTTCAATGCCCTTGCTGATGGAAGGAGGTTTTCACTCAAAATCTCATGATACATGGCCCCATTCATTCTTTCCTTTACACGGATCAGTCGTCCTGGTCCCTTTGCAGAAAAACAGCCCCAAAGCATGATGTTTCCACTCCCATGCTTCACAGTAGGTATGGTGTTCTTTGGATGCAACTCAGCATTCTTTGTCCTCCAAACACGACGAGTTGAGTTTTTTCCAAAAGTCATCTGACCATATCACATTCTCCCAATCCTCTTCTGGATCATCCAAATGCACTCTAGCAAACTTCAGACGGGCCTGGACATGTACTGGCTTAAGCAGGGGGACACGTCTGGCACTGCATGATTTGAGTCCCTGGCGGCGTAGTGTGTTACTGATGGTAGGCTTTGTTACTTTGGTCCCAGCTCTCTGCAGGTCATTCACTAGGTCCCCCCGTGTGTTTCTGGGATTTTTGCTCACCGTTCTTGTGATCATTTTGACCCCACGGGGTGAGATCTTGTATGGAGCCCCAGATCGAGGGAGATTATCAGTGGTCTTGTATGTCTTCCATTTCCTAATAATTGCTCCCACAGTTGATTTCTTCAAACCAAGCTGCTTACCTATTGCAGATTCAGTCTTCCCAGCCTGGTGCAGGTCTACAATTTTGTTTCTGGTGTCCTTTGACAGCTCTTTGGTCTTGGCCATAGTGGAGTTTGGAGTGTGACTGTTTGAGGTTGTGGACAGGTGTCTTTTATACTGATAACAAGTTCAAAGAGGTGCCATTAATACAGGTAACGAGTGGAGGACAGAGGAGCCTCTTAAAGAAGAAGTTACAGGTCTGTGAGAGCCAGAAATCTTGCTTGTTTGTAGGTGACCAAATACTTATTTTCCACCATAATTTGCAAATAAATTCATTAAAAATCCTACAATGTGATTTTCTGGAAAAATAATTCTCAATTTGTCTGTCATAGTTGACGTGTACCTATGATGAAAATTACAGGCCTCTCTCATCTTTTTAAGTGGGAGAACTTGCACAATTGGTGGCTGACTAAATACTTTTTTTCCCCACTGTATATATATCTTCTCTGAATTAATTCTGTGCACAGTGTTATGACGAAATTAATGTTCTCCACGTGGGATAATGAAGTTGACTGAAACTGAAATTAAATTAACTGAGGTGAGTCTTGCTTTAATGATAAGGCCGAAAAGTTAACAATGAAACTATGGGAAGCCATTACATGTCAGCATGCCTTGGTTTAAAAAAAAGTTTAGGTGTTTTTTATAACGAACACACACTTGCTAGGCTTAATTAGCTAGGGCCATTCTAAAGTTAGATTATGTTAGGTATACGATTAACCTGAAGAAAATACAAAAATACGTTTTGGGGATTCTAGCATATGTGACATGTCACAGTGGCCACCGCGGTCAAATGGCGACTTCAGAGTGTTAATTGGATGTATAAGCAAAACAGTACATCGTCAACATGGTTTCTCTACCAAATGAGACAATGCAAAACGTCTCCCCTCGCCCACACAACTTCCACCAACGTGTGACTGTCCTTATTTGGACATGTATCCCCTTCCAAAATGTTAAGGCAGTAGGGTGGCTGTTTCCGCTTTTAGATTTGTAACTCGCCGGGACAGTATCAAAACACGTCGCAGTGAATCACGACTCGCAGGCCAAGCAATTTTCCTTTCTTCCAATCTCGGCCCTATCTTTTCCCCAGAGGCATTCTTCACTCTCTCTCGCTTTCTCTGAGACCACTTCCTGTGAGAGATACCAACGCCACGCTGGCTGCCCGCCTGCTCCCCAGAGTCCTATTACCCACAATCCCCCGGGTGCTCGCTGTGTCCCCTGGAAACGGGGAGAAAGGGAGATGTGCGTTACTGGAATGCAAGTGACTGGGGACGGTGAGAAAGCAAGATGGAGCCAGTGTGATGTAACGAATACACCATGATGCATAAACCCAGAAAAAAGAGGAGAAGCGTATTTTAAAATAGATTGAACCATAAAGTGCTCCTACGTCACTTGCTCTCCTTTGCCGAGCTAATGATTCACATCTGAGTTTCTTTCAAAACCAACACTGCTCTGACAATCTCCTCGATTCTTTTCATCTAGGTTTTTTCTTGTGTTGCCAAATTTCTAAACATATAGCCTCATTTGCGTCATTGAGCTAAATATGTCACTCCAAAGTGCATTACAGACTACTGAAGCATTTTGTGTTCATTATCAACCCACAACTTCACCTTTAAATATAAATATGAATCTTTAAATATAAATGCTGCCTGGTGGTTACAACAACAACAGCTTCCTGAAGTGAAGCAGAGCTTGTGATGCTGTCTTGTCATTGGCTCACCTCGCTGATCCAGACAAGTGACACACACACACACCCTCGATTGAACACATTTTTGAGTGGAGCTAACGTCGACTGACTGAAGGGAAGATGTGAGTGAGAGAGAGAGAGAGAGAGAGAGAGAGAGAGAGAGAGAGAGAGAGAGAGAGAGAGAGAGAGAGAGAGAGAGAGAGAGAGAGAGAGAGAGAGAGAGAGAGAGAGAGAAAGGGAATGAGGGAATGAGAGAGAGAGCGATAGAGGTCGACACAGAGGGCGAGAGCGGAAGAGAGAGTGGTGGAGAGAAAGTGGGAGAGAAAGTGAGAGAAGAGTGCATGAGGGAGGGAGGAATGGAGGGAGAGAAAAATAGATCGAATTGAACATGAGTTCAACAAGTTCACTGTTAAAAAACTGAGTTTGCGTCAGTTTGGCCTACACACACAGCCGAAGGTGAGGTCTCTTCAGTTCACTCTACCGTATCCCTACGCATCTCTTCCTGCCTCCTCCTTGCCTCTGCCTGACTCCAATGTCATCTATACTATACAACCTGCCAACCCTCCAACTCCACCTATCACAACTTATTAAGCCCAATTAGCAAAGAGCGCAGAGGTGAGCCAACGACTACTGGGGACTGGAGCGTGGACAAGCGAGCGGTCACATTATAATGTGTGTAAGCAGAAAGTAAGGTCATGGCCAAACTTAAGTGGCCAGAGTGTGCAGACAGTGTGCAAACTGGCCCTCCTGATTGGAGAGGCTAACTGGTATTAACACAGCATGGTTGGCTTTGTGCCTGGATGCCCATAGTGAATGGTACATGATATTGGGTTAGGGAGGATTGCCAAAAGCTGTTGGAATTAGTACTAGTGGTCCCAGCCAAGGTAATTGGTATTGGTAATGCTTTGACTGGTGGAAATTGGAAAGTGTGTGTATGTGTGTGTATGTGTGTGGACAAGTTTGTGTGTGTGTGTGTGGTATGTGTGTGTGTGGACAAGTTTGTGTGTGTGGGTGTTTATGCACGTGGGCATACAGTGGGGAGAA
This sequence comes from Coregonus clupeaformis, assembly GCF_020615455.1. Taxonomy (NCBI): domain Eukaryota; kingdom Metazoa; phylum Chordata; class Actinopteri; order Salmoniformes; family Salmonidae; genus Coregonus; species Coregonus clupeaformis. Next base: position 19,251 of record NW_025537275.1, on the reverse strand, counting down.
CAAGTATTTGATACACTGCCGATTTTGCAGGTTTTCATACTTACAAAGCATGTAGAGGTCTGTAATTTTATCATAGGTACACTTCAACTGTGAGAGACGGAATCTAAAACAAAAATCCAGAAAATCACATTGTATGATCTTTAAGTAATTAATTTGCATTTTATTGCATGACATAAGTACTTGATACATCAGAAAAGCAGAACTTAATATTTGGTACAGAAACCTTTGTTTGCAATTACAGAGATCATACGTTTCCTGTAGGTCTTGACCAGGTTTGCACACACTGCAGCAGGGATTTTGGCCCACTCCTCCATACAAACCTTCTGCAGATCCTTCAGGTTTCGGGGCTGTCGCTGGGCAATAGAGACTTTCAGCTCCCTCCAAAGATTTTCTATTGGGTTCAGGTCTGGAGACTGGCTAGGCCACTCCAGGACCTTGAGATGCTTCTTACGGAGCCACTCCTTAGTTGCCCTGGCTGTGTGTTTCAGGTCGTTATGCTGGAAGACCCAGCCACGACCCATCTTCAATGCTCTTACTGAGGGAAGGAGGTTGTTGGCCAAGATCTCGCGATACATGGCCCCATCCATCCTCCCCTCAATACGGTGCCGTCCTGTCCCCTTGCAGTCCCAATACCTTCAGTTATGGTGTTCTTGGTTGTACTCTCCTCGGCGAGTGGAGTTTAGACCAAAAAGCTCTATTTTTGTCTCATCAGACCTTTCTCCCATTTTCATCCAGTGGTCATTGGCAAACTTCAGGCCGGACATGCGCTGGCTTGAGCAGGGGGACCTTGCGTGCGCTGCAGGATTTTAATCCTTGACAGCGTAGTGTGTTACTAATGGTTTTCTTTGAGACTGTGGTCCCAGGTCATTGACCAGGTACTGCCGTGTAGTTCTGGGCTGATCCCTCACCTTCCTCATGATCATTGATGCCCCACGAGGTGAGATCTTGCATGGAGCCCCAGACCGAGGGTGATTGACCGCCATCTTGAACTTCTTCAATTTTCTAATAATTGCGCCAACAGTTGTTGCCTTCTCACCAAGCTGCTTGCCTATTGTCCTGTAGCCCATCCCAGCCTTGTGCAGGTCTACAATTGTATCCCTGATGTCCTTACACAGCTCTCTGGTCTTGGCCATTGTGGAGAGGTAGGAGTCTGTTTGATTGAGTGTGTGGACAGGTGTCTTTTATACAGGTAACAAGTTCAAACATGTGCAGTTAATACAGGTAATGAGTGGAGAACAGGAGGGCTTCTTAAAGAAAAACTAACAGGTCTGTGAGAGCCGGAATTCTTACTGGTTGGTAGGTGATCAAATACTTATGTCATGCAATAAAATGAAAAATGAATTACTTAAAAATCATACAATGTGATTTTCTGGATTTTTGTTTTAGATTCCATCTCTCACAGTTGAAGTGTACCTATGATAAAAATTACAGACCTTTACATGCTTTGTAAGTAGGAAAACCTGCAAAATCGGCAGTGTATCAAATACTTGTTCTCCCCACTGTATATGTTTGCGCATTTTTGCATGCCTATGTGTGTTTGTGCGTGTGTGTCTTTCTCTACATCAACGGGGGAACATCGTTAACAATGTGCCATTTTTGGGGGGCACCACTGGGATAGAGAAGAAGGAGGGGGGCTGGGTCTGTGTCACAAATGGCACACTAATACCTACGTATATAGTGCATTACCTTTGACCAGAAGTACCAAAATGTGTACCAAAAGTAATGCACTATAGGTTACCATTTGAGACGCATTGCGGGTATTGGAGTAAACTATTCAAACCTCGTAAGTTCCACAACTGTCAGTGATATAGTCACTTTCTGGAGTACTTTGTAGTTCATTGACACATTCGGTGCCATTTTCAAATCAAATCAAATCACATTTTATTGGCCACATGCGCCGAATACAACAGGTGTAGACATTACAGTGAAATGCTTACTTACAGCCCTTAACCAACAATGCATTTATTTTTTTATAAAAAAAGTAAAATAAAACAACAAAAAAGTGTTGAGAAAAAATAGCAGAAGTAAAATAAAATAACAGTAGGGAGGCTATATATACAGGGGGGTACCGGTGCAGAATCAATGTGCGGGGGCACCGGCTAGTTGAGGTAGTTGAGATAATATGTACATGTGGGTAGAGTTAAAGTGACTATGCATAAATAATTAACAGAGTAGCAGCAGCGCAGTGCAAATAGTTTGGGTAGCCATGATTAGCTGTTCAGGAGTCTTATGGCTTGGGGGTAGTCTTTTGGACATAGACTTGGCACTCCGGTACCGCTTGCCGTGCGGTAGCAGAGAGGACAGTCTATGAGTAGGGTGGCTGGAGTCTTTGACAATTTTGAGGGCCTTCCTCTGACACCGCCTGGTATAGAGGTCCTGGATGGCAGGAAGCTTGGCCCCAGTGATGTACTGGGCCGTACGCACTACCCTCTGTAGTGCCTTGCAGTCGGAGGCCGAGCAGTTGCCATACCAGGCGGTGATGCAACCAGTCAGGATGCTCTCGATGGTGCAGCTGTATAATTTTTTGAGGATCTGAGGACCCATGCCAAATCTTTTCAGTCTCCTGAGGGGGAATAGGCTTTGTCGTGCCCTCTTCATGACTGTCTTGGTGTGTTTGGACCATGATAGTTCGTTGGTGATGTGGACACCAAGGAACTTGAAGCTCTCAACCTGTTCCACTACAGCCCCGTCGATGAGAATGGGTGCGTGCTCAGTCCTCTTTTTTTTCCTGTAGTCCACAATCATCTCCTTTGTCTTGGTCACGTTGAGGGAGAGGTTGTTATCCTGGCACCACACGGCCAGGTCTTTGACCTCCTCCCTATAGGCTGTCTCATCGTTGTCGGTGATCAGGCCTACCACTGTTGTGTCGTCTGCAAACTTAATGATGGTGTTGGAATCGTGCCTGGCCATGCAGTCATGGGTGAACAGGGAGTACAGGAGGGAAAGAGCACGCCCCCCTGAGGGGCCTCCGTGTTGAGGATCAGTGTGGCAGATGTGTTGTTACCTACCCTTACCACCTGGGGGCGGCACGTCAGGAAGTCCAGGATCCAGTTGCAGAGGGAGGTTTTTAGTCCCAGGATCCTTAGCATAGTGATGAGCTTTGAGGGCACTATGGTGTTTAATGCTGAGCTGTAGTCAATGGATAGCATTCTCATGTAGGTGTTCCTCTTGTCCAGGTGGGAAAGGGCAGTGTGGAGTGCAATAGAGATTGCATCATCTGTGGATCTGTTGGGGCGGTATGCAAATTGCAGTGTGTCTAGGGTTTCTCGGATAATGGTGTTGATGTGAGACATATGACTAGCCTTTCAAAGCACTTCATGGCTACAGACGGTAGTGCGGTAGTCATTTAGGCAGGTTATCTTAGTGTCCTTGGGCACAGGGACTATGGTGGTCTGCTTGAAACATGTTGGTATTACAGACTCAATCAGGGACATGTTGAAAATGTCAGTGAAGACACTTGCCAGTTGGTCAGCACATGCTTGGAGTATACGTCCTGGTATTCCATCTGGCCCTGCGGCCTTGTGAATGTTGACCTGCTTAAAAGTCTTACTCACATCGGCTACGGAGAGCGTGATCACATAGTCATCCGGAACAGCTGGTGCTCTCATGCATGCTTCAGTGTTGCTTGCCTCGAAGCGAGCATAGAAGTGGTTTAGCTCGTCTGGAAGTCTTTTGTCACTGGGCAGCTCGCGGCTGTGCTTCCCTTTGTAGTCTGTAATAGTTTTCAAGCCCTGCCACATCCGACGAGCGTCAGAGCCGGTGTAGTACGATTCAATCTTAGTCCTGTACTGACTCTTTCCCTGTTTGATGGCTCGTCGGAGGGCATAGCGGGATTTCTTATAAGCATCCGGGTTAGAGTCCCGCTCCTTGAAAGCGTCAGCTCTACCCTTTAGTTCAGTGCGGATGTTACCTGTAATCCATGGCTTCTGGTTGGGGTATGTACATACGGTCACTGTGGGGACGACGTCATCGATGCACTTATTGATGAAGCCAGTGACTGATGTGGTGTACTCCTCAATGCTATCTGAAGAATCCCGGAACATGTTCCAGTCTGTGCTAGCAAAACAGTCCTGTAGTTTAGCATCTGCGTCATCTGACCACTTTTTTTATTAACCGAGTCACTGGTGCTTCCTGCTTTAGTTTTTGCTTATAAGCAGGAATCAGGAGAATATAGTTATGGTCAGATTTGTCAAATGGAGGGTGAGGGAGAGCTTTGTATGCGTCTCTGTGTGTGGAGTAAAGGTGGTCTAGAGTTTTTTTTCCTCTGGTTGCACATTTAACATGCTGGTAGAAATGAGGTAGAACTGATTTAAGTTTCCCTACATTAAAGTCCCCGGCCAGTAGGAGCGCTGCCTCTGGATGAGCGTTTTCCTGTTCACTTATGGCCTTATACAGCTCATTCAGTGCAATGTTAATGCCAGCATTGGTTTGTGGTGGTAAATAGACAGCTTTGAAAAATATAGATGAAAACTCTCTTGGTAAATAGTGTGGTCTACAGCTTATCATAAGATACTCTATCTCAGGCGAGCAAAACCTAGAGACTTCCTTAGTATTTGATTTTGTGCACTAGCTGTTGTTTACAAATATACACAGACCGCCACCCCTTGTCTTACCGGAGTCAGCCGTTCTATCCTGCCGATGTAGCGTATAGCCCGCTAGCTGTATGTTGTCCATGTCGTCATTGTCACGCCCTGACTCTGGGGACTCGTATTTGTTGAGTCAGGGTGTGTATTTTCTGTGTTGTGTTTGGCTATGTTGATTTTCTATGTGTAGTATCTAGATCGTGTAGATCTATGTTGGCCGGTGTGGTTCCCAATCAGAGGCAGCTGTAGCTCATTGTCTCTGATTGGGGACCATACTTAGGTAGCCATTTGGCACTAGTTAGTTGTGGGATCTTGTTCCGTGTAAGGTATGTTGTTTGTGTGCTACCTTGGACTTCACGTATCGTTTGTTTATTGTTTTGCCATTGAGTGTTTATTCGTTAATAAACATGTATGCAAATCACGCTGCGCCTTGGTCCGTCCCGTCTATAAACGATCGTGACAGTCGTTCAGCCACGACTCGGTGAAACATAATATACACTGCTCAAGAAAATAAAGGGAACACTTAAACAACACAATGTAACTCCAAGTCAATCACACTTCTGTGAAATCAAACTGTCCACTTAGGAAGCAACACTGATTGACAATACATTTCACATGCTGTTGTGCAAATGGAATAGACAACAGGTGGAAATTATAGGCAATTAGCAAGACACCCCCAATAAAGGACTGGTTTTGCAGTTGGTGACCACAGACCACTTCTCAGTTCCTATGCTTGCTGGCTGATGTTTTGGTCACTTTTGAATGCTGCGGTGCTTTCACTCTAGTGGTAGCATGAGACGGAGTCTACAACCCACACAAGGGGCTCAGGTAGTGCAGCTCGTCCAGGATGGCACATCAAGGTTTGCTGTGTCTGTCAGTGTAGTGTCCAGAGCATGGAGGCGCTACCAGGAGACAGGCCAGTACATCAGGAGATGTAGAGGAGGCCGTAGGAGGGCAACAACCCAGCAGCAGGACCGCTACCTCCGCCTTTGTGCAAGGAGGAGCAGGAGGAGCACTGCCAGAGCCCTGCAAAATGACTTCCAGCGGGCCACAAATGTGCATGTGTCTGCTCAAACGGTCAGAAACAGACTCCATGAGGGTGGTATGAGGGCCCGACGTCCACAGGTGGGGGTTGTGCTTACAGCCCAACACCGTGCAGGACGTTTGGCAAATTCGCCACTGGCGCCCTGTGCTCTTCACAGATGAAAGCAGGTTCACACTGAGCATGTGACAGACGTGACAGAGTCTGGAGACGCCATAGAGAACGTTCTGCTGCCTGCAACATCCTCCAGCATGACCGGTTTGGCGGTGGGTCAGTCATGGTGTGGGTTGGCATTTCTTTGGGGGGCCGCACAGCCCTCCATGTGCTCGCCAGAGGTAGCCTGACTGCCATTAGGTACCGAGATGAGATCCTCAGACCCCTTGTGAGACCATATGCTGGTGCGGTTGGCCCTGGGTTCCTCCTAATGCAAGACAATGCTAGACCTCATGTGGCTGGAGTGTGTCAGCAGTTCCTGCAAGAGGAAGGCATTGATGCTATGGACTGGCACGCCCGTTCCCCAGACCTGAATCCAATTGAGCACATCTGGGACATCATGTCTCGCTCCATTCACCAACGCCACGTTGCACCACAGACTGTCCAGGAGTTGGCGGATGCTTTAGTCCAGGTCTCGGAGGAGATCCCTCAGGAGACCATCCGCCACTTCATCAGGTGCATGCCCAGGCGTTGTAGGGAGGTCATACAGGCACGTGGAGGCCACATACACTACTGAGCCTCATTTTGACTTGTTTTAAGGACATTACATCAAAGTTGGATCAGCCTGTAGTGTGGTTTTCCACTTTAATTTTGAGGGTGACTCCAAATCCAAACCTCCATGGGTTGATACATTTGATTTCCATTGATAATTTGTGTGTGATTTTGTTGTCAGCACATTCAACTATGTAAAGAAAAAAGTATTTAATAAGATTATTTCATTCATTCAGATCTAGGATGTGTTGTTTAAGTGTTCCCTTTATTTTTTTGAGCAGTGTATTACAGTTTTTAATGTCCCGTTGGTAGGATAACCGTAAACTTAGGTAATCTAATTTATTTTCAAATGATTGAACATTGGCTAATAGGATTGATGGAAGAGGCAGTTTATTCGCTCGCCGTCGGATCCTTACAAGGCACCCCGACCTACGTCCACGATATCTCAGTCTCTTTCTCATGCGAATGACGTGGATTTGGGCCTTGTCAGGTGTCTGTAGTATATCCTTCGCATCCGACTTGTTGAAGAAAAAATCTTTGTCCAATACGAGGTGAGTAATCGCTGTCCTGATATCAAGAAGCTCTTTTTGGTTATAAGAAACATTATGTACAGAATAAATTACAAATAACGCGGAAAAACACACATAATAGTACAATTGGTTAGAGGGCTGTAAAACGGCAGCCGTCTTCTCCGGCGCCAATCTATGCCATTTTGGGGGCCACCGCTGGGATAGAGGAGGAAGTGGAGGAGTCTGGGCCTTGGAGTTCAAACCTTGCGCTGATATAGCCTCCAGTATTTAGCTCCACAGTGTACCACATAGAAATAGCGCTTTGCTGTCTTCCACTTGTTAGGTTGCGTCCCAAATGGCACCCTATTCCCTACATAGCACAATACTTTTGACCACAGCCCATAGGGCTCTGGTCACTATAAACAGAATCGGGTGCCATTTGGGAAACATTCTTATACTATAGTTTTGCACACGTACTGTCAGTTATTGATATGCAGGGTAACATACTGTAGTCATGTACATACAGTGTAACGGGCGTCCGAGTGGCGCAGCGGTCTAAGGCACTGCATCTCAGTGCTTGAGGCGTCACTACAGACCTCCTGGTTCGATTCCAGGCTGTATCACAACCGGCCATGATTGGGAGTCCCATAGGGCGGTGCACAATTGGCCCAGCGTCGTCCGGGTTTGGCCGGTGTAGGCCGTTATTGTAAATAAGAATTTGTTCTTAACTGACTTGCCTAGTTAAATAAAGGTAAAAACAAAAAAATAAAATAAAAAATAATAGCATGACACGTAGATATAGCTCCAGGCCAAAGGTATACACTGACTATACAAAACATTAAGAACAGTTCCAATCATTCCATGAATCTTGTTCTGAAGGCAGCTCTGCAGAGCACTAGCTGGCACAGCCACAAAGTAATATAATCTGATTATAAATCTAACCTTAACCACACAGATAACCCTAATGCCTGACCCTAACCTTAAATTAAGACCAGAAAGCTACCATGAATATTTACAATATCATATTTTGACTTTGCAGTTGTCCTATCTAAGGGGAAATGGCTCAGTTCTGCCTCCAGGACAAGACTCATTACGATGAACTTCAACCTGCATCATTCCAGAGCCTGTAATCACAAAGCATCAGAGTAGGAGCTGAGAACTGAGAACCTAGACAGGGTGAGACAAGGTGAAATATGACTCTTTCTCTCTAGATGCAAGTTCTTGCTCACCAAAGGTCTCACCATCACAGTTTCAAACCTAGATGCTACTATTAGACATACACTGAGTGTACAAAACATTATGAACTCCTGCTCTTTCCATGACATAGACTGACCAGGTGAATCCAGGTGAAAGCTATGATCCCTAATTGATGTCACTTGTTAAATCCTCTTTAAATAATGATTTTTAAGCTTTGAGACAATGGAGACATGGATTGTGTATGTGTGACACTCAGAGGGTGAATGGGCAAGACAAAACGTGTAAGTGTCTTTGAACGGGTACGGTAGTAGGTGCCAGGCTCAAGAACTGCAACGCTGCTGGATTTTTCACACTCTACAGTTTCCCGTGTGTATCAAGAATGGTCCACCACCCAAAGGGCATCCAGCCAACCTGACACAACTGTGGGAAGCATTGGAGTCAACATAGGCCAGCATCCCTGTGGAATGCTTTCAACACCTTATAGAGTCCATGCCACAACAAATTGAGGGGGTGCAACTCAATATTAGAAAGGTGTTCCTAATGTTTGGTATACTCAGTGTATATCTCTCTCCATCTCAATAAATTATTTTCATCTTTTGACCAAACTATTTTTCCCTCCCGTCTTCCCGGTCTCTGTCTCTTTCCGTTCTCCTTTTCCATTCTCTTTCAATTGTTAAGTTGGTAAAGGGGAGAGGTGAGGAAAAGAGAAATTGAAAAGAGATAAAATAACAAAAGGGCGACTAGTACAATAAAAGACAATACACGATAAGAAAAGGCGAGAAAAGAAAAGAACAAATGAGAAGTGAAAAGAACAGAAGAAAGAGGAAGTGCAGAGAGTAGAGGAGAGGAGAGGAGAGGAGAGTGGAGGAGAGTGCAGGAGAGGAGAGTGGAGGAGAGGAGAGTGGAGAGAGGAGAGTGGAGGAGAGGAGAGGAAGAGGAAGCGGAGAGGAAGAGGAGAGGAAGAGGAAGCTGTAGAGGAAAGGAGAGAAGAGGAAGAAGAGAAGGAAGAGAAGAGAAGAGAAGAGAAGAGAAGAGAAGAGAAGAGAAGAGAAGAGAAGAGAAGAGAAGAGGAGAGAGAGGAGAGAGAGGAGAGGAGAGAGAGGGAGAAGAGAAGAGGAAGGAGAGGAGAAGAGAAGAGGAGAGAAGAGAGGAGAGGAGAGGAGAGGAGAGGAGAGGAGAGAAGAGAAGAGAGGAGAGGAGAGGAGAGGAGAGGAGAGGAGAGGAGAGGAGAGGAGAGGAGAGGAGAGCCTGTGAGTAATCTGTACGGTGAGCCTCTGAGGGCCTCTGCACGGTGCCCTCTCATGGAGAACATGGCTGATTGATTGGAGCGGGGGAAAACTTTGTCAGGTTGGCCATCATGAGTAGATCTCTTCCCTGATAATAAATTCCTCCCTTCTTTCCCCCCTCGGCAGGGGACTCGTGTCACACTGTTGCATTTTACTAATGATGATGCCGGGACTATTCCTGTTAATGCACATTCCAAATTCCATTCCCTGCTCTGTACATATCATCCCTGTGTCAGTACACCCTGACTGAGCTTGGATATGTTGGGGTGTGTGTGTCTGTGTGTGTCTGTGTGTGTCTGTGTTTGTCTCTGTGTGTGTATGTGTGTGTCTGTGTGTGTGTGTGTGTGTGTGTGTGTGTGTGTGTGTGTGTGTGTGTGTGTCTGCAACCAAAAAGAAGAAGAAAATAAAAAGTGTATTAGTGTGAATTAGTGAAATTGCGAAAGAAAAAGTGTAATGGTGTGTGCCAGTGTGTGTGTGTGTGTTCAGTGTGTGCGTTCATCTCAGAGTGAGTGGGCAACCAGGCGTCCCAAATAACCCATCTCAGAGACTAAGCCTACTGTACATAACAGATGAGGGTCGGCGAGAGAGAACGGGGGAATTACTTTTATCGGCAAAGTGTCATGATTAATAGATTTTCTCAATTAAAGCTACAGACAATGGACAATGAATGGCAGGTTGGCTGTTTCTCCTCCTAAACGGACCCATTTTCTCTTTCCTTCACAGGTCAGCACCACCAACTCATTAGAAGTCGCCAGGGCCGCCCAACGGGGGGCTACAAGACTGGAGGATTCTCTCTCTCTCTCTCTCTCTCTCTCTCTCTCTCTCTCTGTGTGTGTGTGTGTGTCTATGTCCCTCTCTTCCTCTCTCTCCCCCTCTGCCCATCTCTCCCTCTCTTCTTCCTCTCCGGCTCTGTCATTTGTCATGGCTGCAGCAGCTATACCAATGGCTCCACTGTGGCACTCGGCTGGTATTCTATCATGAGATCAGTCACCCATTGAAAATGGGCTCCGAGGGATGTTTGTCATTGGTGTGTTAGGAATCTGTGACACTTGTCATTGGTGGCTTAGCTATGACTTCGTACCCCTCTACCGCACACTCTGTGAGCTTATCTGTATAACCGCAAGACATTAATGTAGAGAATCTAATTCGATGTAGAATAATGTTTTGTGCAAAAATTATGAATATTAGAGTAATTAATCCATTTGGCTCGGTGAGAAATGTTAATTAATTAGGGCTTTGGTTTAATTTATTCTTACTCGGTGCACCATTAAGCTCTCTCGATGTGAACCTCGGAGACGCGGGGCTTTCAGATGTGTAGACTTTTCCAACGCTTGTACACTATGGCACACTTCTCGTGAAGACTCACAAACACACACTCACACACATTCAAGCACACACATGCCACTGCTTCAGGGCAGTCATTTATTCCCCTTAGCTCTGTGTCACTATGCATTTTCGTAATGCACATGTATGATGCAAAGTTAATGACTTTGGTCCACAAACTGAGTTAATGAGTCACTTGTTTATAGCCCATTAATTGTCTGGCTCCAGACATAAAAATCACAAAAAAATTTACCATGTACAATATGACAAAGGCCTCCACGTAGAAGGACAGGCGTCTTTCAAGTCAAGGCGTATTTGGGAAATCATAAAAGACACACTGTCAGAGGAGCGCTATGCAGAGGAGAGGGAGGATTCGATTAGGTTGTCATTTTGGGTTTTCGCTCGGTGGATGTGCTGCCGTTCACAGACAGACACAGACTCTGAGGGATTGAATGAATGGAGTCTGGTTCTGTTGAAATCCGTGGATCACACTGAAGATGAGGACATTACATGGTACAGATTGCTCTTCGAATTCAAATTCAGATCACAAAAGCCTCGTTCTCTGTCTTTTTGTCTGTCTCATTCTGCTTGTCTCTCTGTCTCCATCTCTCGCCAACTACTTCTTTCCCTCCCCTACGCCTCGACCCCATTGTTCTCTCTCTCCCTGTCTCTCTCTCTCTTTCTATGTCATGTCTCTCTTCGTCTCTCACTCCTTCCCCCTCTCCATATCCACTCTCTTCCTCTCCCTAGCTGTCAGAGGGGATTTACTGCGGTTCTCCACCGTGCCGCATGGCCTAGCAGCCTGTCGGCATGCTTTCACTCAGGTCCTCCTGGGCTTTGCCTGGTGGCTCCCTCCTACCCTGTTAAGCAAGACCAGGATGCATGTAAAGCATCTGTCCTATCACTTGGCCTGTGTCTCTGTCTGTTCCCTGCCATGTTCTCATGGCTGGCTATGTTATGACCTGTGTCATTGGTTTAATGCTCATGTACTGAAGAAGGATGGGTTACGCCCCAAATGGCACCCTTTTCCCTATGTAATGATCTACATGGGCCCTGGTCGAAAGTAGTGCACTAAAGACGGAATAGGGTGCCATTTGGGACACAACCATGGTGTTGAAGAGCATAGCTAGCTCAACCAGTTCACTTCCTATGAATATCCTCTTCATAATGCATTATAAACACATGTTTAATGCCCTATGAGCTATGGATAAGGCACTATATGGACAATACACAACATAGGTGCTAATAACTGCTCATGAACATATAACTACACTCATTCCACCTTCCTACTATTAATCACTGAATAATGCCAATTGGCTTTTGAAGGAGAAGGCTTTTAAAAGTTCCCCTAAGAGCAATTTACTTTCCCTTCATCTCTTTTCACTCTACCTCTCTACTCTACATCTGACTCCCCCTCTCTGCTCTCCTCTGCTCGTCTGTTCTTGCACTTAGCAATCGGATATGGTTAATAGCCACTAAACGTAAGGAAAATGCTTAGTCAGAACCAAAACAGCACTTTCAAAAAGCATAAATAAAGGTCATTTCAGGGCAAAAATCTGTCTGTTTTATACAGTAACTAATGTATGGTGAGCTGTCTGGCGTAAAATGGCTGCTAAGAGAAACTGCTAAAAACAATGACATCTGTCGTATATTTATTTGTTCCCCATTAGCTGCAACAGCTACTCTTCCTGGGATCCACACAAAACACATTCCAAAACAATCATAGACAAAAAACAATACAGGCTGCTATTGTTTGGAAACGTTTTGCAGTTGGTCTTCTAGCAGAAATATGCTCTCTGCAAACTCTGAGTATCCCTGAGAAAGAAGCTGCCTTTGGGTCAATTCCCTATGATCCTCTGATGGTCTTTAGGCTACATTATCTCTAGAGAGTGTTCTCTTCCTTACATGCTCCTAGTGTGTGCAGCTGCCCTGTTTGTTCTTTTCAAAAACTGTGACTTGCTGGTTTTCTTCCTCAGCCTTCCCGATCTCGCTTTGCACCATGCTCCGGCATTCCTTTGGGTCTAGATTCCTCCAGCTTGACACGCTCATGTCATAAGCTAGGGGAGCTGGTTTGAAGCGTCAATAAGAGGGTCTAGATGGTGGCATTGGCTTCTGGCTTCTGGCGTTGTGTGCTGACAGAGACAACACTTCTGTAGCCAGGGACTTAGATGCAACCCACAAATAGGAACTTACATGGCTCCCAGTTCGGTTCTCCCCATGGCCACCGTTAAGCTTAATGGCCCTGGCTTTTAGCGAACCAATACCAGTGAACATTGGCTGTTGAACCATAACCTCTGCCCAAATCTTAACCCGTAGAATGTACCTGTGGCGTTCCATGTAGCGTATACTCTGTAAACCATTGTATACCATATAGTTGAAGCATGTAGATTACACCCCTAGAGCAGATCAGTAACACATTTGAATGTACTGCATTTTCACTTCCATACTACCATAAAAACGACCATCCTCAGGCTGCATAGTTGTTGTCATAGTGAGTCTCTTAGTCTGATAGATGTTGAAAGAATCTGCTAGTTTTAGGCCTAAATAGCTATCAAATTGTATATAATTTCCTACATTTGAGAATCATGCCACCCAGTGAAGATATGGAGATGCAAATGGTTGCATCATTTCCGTGTATTTTTTTGCATTTGTTTTTCGAACTTCTGTAATTTTTTATTTCTTGAGTGCATCACCTTCAAACGTTCTATAATGTGCAGTTAGGGTACAAAAGACAGGCATACCTTAATACAAAGAGAAAATAACTTCATACTTACAAGATGAATCAGAGGAGGAAAATGATTTACATAACTATGACTGTGGTCTGACATCTGAAAGATCCGTTTGGATGAAGGATCGCTGCCATGGGGATGCGTTTTGGAAGGGCTTCCTACTCAATTACAGTGACAGTGACTGGATGGCAAACTTCCGGATGAGTAAATCTACATATGAATACCTCGCATCCCAGCTTCGCCCCTACATTGAAAAGCAGAACACCAGATGGAGAAATGCCATTTGCTATAAGAAACGCACAGTCGTTGTGTTGTGGTGGCTCGCAACTACTTGTGAATACCGGACTGTGGCAACTCTCTTTGGTATTGGCGTATCAACATTAAGTGGTCTAGTGCGCGAAGTCTGCAGGAAAGAAAATAATATTATTTACAAAACATACATCAAATTGCCAACGTGTATGCAACTTGACAGAACCATAGCAAGATTCCAGATAAGAGGCTTTACAATGTGTACCGGTGCTATAGATGGCACACACATACCAATTCTTGCCCAGCAGATTATTACAACAGAAAAGGATGGCACTCAGTCGTACTCCAGGCAGTTGATCACCCATATTGGTAAGCAACTATTATTCACTTCATACACGATAAGCCAGTCAGAATGTTATAACTGATATGTTAACAAAAATAGACAATAAAGTATACATTTCAATCTATTGACATGATCAAAGAGTGGACTGGTAGCCTACCTGAAAATCACTCGGCACTAAGCAGAACTCATGTGCTAGCCAGCTTACCTACTACCTGTTTTATATTGTTTCCCGTGTTACTTTTGGAAATCACCGTTTGTTGGTGGGACCGAGGTCCCCGTGGTCATCATTGGCGATCCAGCTTACCCACTGAAAAGGTGGCTTACCAAAGGACTCCCATCTAACACAGAGTCAGAATCGGAGAAGGACTTCAAACATAAGGTCAGCTCTGAATGTATGGTTGTGGAAAATAATTTTGATCGGCTCAAAGGAACGAAGGAGGTTCGAACGACAGGAGGGACTTGAGCAGCCACAAGCTTATAACGCACATGACAACAACGCAACATAATCTGCAACAGACATTACAAAAGGCCTAATGCCATTGATGCCTCTGTGAGTCTGTGGTCAGTCACATGACAAGAGATGCCTGGAAATACAGATGCTGGACCAACTCCACCTACCCTCTGCCTGCACACACACTGTAATAGTTTCCCTTTAACCCCCTAAGGTTGATGTCCGCGCCCCCATGGAATTTGAATTAGCATAATACAAAAATCCCCATAGAAATATGTCAGTTTAAACTAGAGATCTCTGTTTTTTTGCATTGGATACGGCTCAATTGTCACGATCGTTTATAGACGGGACGGACCAAGGCGCAGCGTGATATGCATACATGTTTATTTATATTGAATAAACACCACGACAAAACAACAAATGAAACGAAACGTGAAGTCCAAGGCAGTACGACACAACATACCTTAACACGGAACAAGATCCCACAACCCACTAGTGCCAATAGGCTGCTATTCCCCACAGAGACAACGAGCCACAGCTGCCTGATTGGGAACCACCTGCCCAACATAGATCTACCATACTAGATCTAACATAGAAAATCAACATAGCAACACACAACACAGAAAATACACGCCCTGACTCAACAAATACGAGTCCCTTGAGTCAGGGCGTGACATCAATCCACCAGATCTGCCAATGTCGCACTTCCGCATCTGCGGTGAAAGCTGACAGAGTGATGTTTGTCAGACCATGAGACATCCCGAAAATTGGTCTTCTCACTAAATCGAACGGTTTGGCCTAAAAACTATTATGACCCCTCTGTGGAAAGATGAGACTCTCACGAACACGACGGTTTTGCTCTACGATACCCACAAGCATCTTGGGACTCTTCTGAAGTCGGTACAGCCGATCTGCCAACTTCTATCTGTAGCGTCCTAACATTTTGGGCTAACACACTAATACCGATTTAACACAGATTTGCTTTAGAAGCCCACATGCCTCACAAGACTCGTTTGAAGGTCCCAGTACCAATTGAAAGAAAAAATTGAAGTATGTAAGGTTCAACACTTATCCTGGCTGCCACTGCTCTTGCTCAACAAAAAATTTCCTCTCTCACAACCTTTGGAGATATTTAAACAAAATGATTTTGTGGTAGGTTGCTCCCCTAGTTACCCCTTTACAGTTATGAATGTGTTCCACCTGTCATTTAGGTTACCCCGGTACTTTAAAAAAACGCCCTTTTTCTAAAAACAACATTTCATGAAATAACTCAAAAAGTGTAAACTCTAGCCATTTATTTCCCTTTATAGTTTATTTGCCTAAGCATGACCTTCATCCAAAAAGTTTTTCCCAAACGTAGCTTTTTTGTGTCAGCAATTAGACATTGCTCTTAGGGGGGGTTAAATACATGATATTTCTTATATCTCTAAGATATAGATAGGACAGACACTTCACAACAAACTTCATTTAGATTTTTTTGGGGGACTATCTGTAGTTCCATGTAGTGAATCTGTTATTCAATGCGTTTGTATGGGCAAATAGCACTAAGGCCAAATAACATTTTTCAGCAAATCATTTTGTTATATATTCTTTTGATACTTCATGGGGTCTTAAAATTCAAAATCAAATAGCTAAATTATCCTTGGTATGACCTTCCTGGGGTCATTTGGATGTGGAAATGGGTGGTGGAAGGAATGGGTGGTGGAATGGGTGGTGGCTGAGTGAAGTGGCCACATAGAAGGTGGTTGAAGTTGTGCTGGCTGTTGAAAGATTTTTCAACATGTTCGTCTATATGGTGCCCATCTGTATTAGCCCTCCCTCTTTGAATTATGTAAGTCGGTTCTTAGGTTTCTCTACCATGCTTTTTGTTCAGCATCCCACCTCAACTCCTCCTCGAAGAAGCGCCTCTCTGACTCCTCCAAGTGCGTTGTGACCATGGACGACACCTCCCTCACAGCAATCTGGAGCCTTTTCTTATTTCTGGGACCACCTGGGGAGAAAATAAAGAAATGAATTAGTGGTTTACAAGGCATAGAACATGGATAAAGAACATTCAATTTGGGTAAAAAAACAAACTGTTATCTAGAATTGGGATTTGGTTCTTGCATGTAGGCTAGTGTCACGATCGTTTATGGAAGATACGGACCAAGGCGCAGCGTGATAAGCGTACATTTTATTTACGTACTGAACACGACACAAAACAACAAACAAACGAAACGTGAAGTCCTAGGTTACACAAAACAAACATTAACGGAACAAGATCCCACACCAACTAGTGCCAAACAGGCTGCCTAAGTATTGTCCCCAATCAGAGACAACGAGCTACAGCTGCCTCTGATTGGGAACCACCCTGGCCAACATAGATCTACACGATCTAGAAAACACAACATAGAAAATATGACATAGAAACTCCACACCCTGGCTCAACATTTAAGAGTCCCCAGAGCCAGGGCGTGACAGCTAGCCTACAGTGGCTTGCGAAAGTATTCACCCCCCTTGGCATTTTTCCTATTTTGTTGCCATACAACCCGGAATTAAAATTGATTTTTTGGGGGTTTGTATAATTTGATTTACACAACATGCCTACCACTTTGAAGATGCTAAATATTTTTTCTTGTGAAACAAACAACAAAAAACAGAAAACAGAAAACTAACTATTCACCCCCCCAAAGTCAATACTTTGTAGAGCCACCTTTTGCACTAATTACAGCTGCAAGTCTCTTGGGGTTTGTCTCTATAAGCTTGAAACATCGAGCCACAGGGATGTTTGCCCATTCTTCAAGGCAAAACTGCTCCAGCTCCTTCAATTTGGATGGGTTCCGCAGGTGTACAGCAATCTTTAAGTCATACCACAGATTCTCAATTGGATTGAGGTCTGGGCTTTGACTAGGCCATTCAAGACATTTAAATGTTTCCCTTAAACCACTCAAGTGTTGGTTTAGCAGTACGCAGGTCATTGTCGCCTGCTGGAAGGTGAACCTCCGTCAGTCTCAAATCTCGGAAGACTGAAACAGGTTTCCCTCAAGAATTTCCCTGTATTTAGCGCCATCCATCATTCCCTTCAATTCTGACAGTTTCTAAGTCCCTGCCGATGAAAACATCCCCACAGCATGATGTGCCACCACCATTCTTCACTGTGGGAATGGTGTTCTGGGGTGATGAGAGGTGTTGGGTTTGTCGCCAGACATTGCATTTTCCTTGATGGCCAAAAAGCCTCAATTTTAGTCTCTTCTGACCAGAGTACCTTCTCTTATGTTTGGGGAGTCTCCACATGGCTTTTGGCGAACACCAAACGTGTTTGCTTATTTTTTTCTTTTAAGCAATGGCTTGTTTCTGGCCACTCTTCTGTAAAGCCCAGCTCTGTGGAGTGTCTACGGCTTCAAAGTGGTCCTATTGACAGATACTCCAATCTCCGCTGTGGAGCTTTGCAGCTCCTTTCAGGGTTATCTTTTGTCTCTTTGTTTGCCTCTGATTAAACCCCTCCTTGCCTGGTCTATGAGTTTTGGTGGGCGGCCCTCTCTTTGCAGGTTTGTTGTGGTGCCATATTATTTCCATTTAAAAAAAATTGATTTAATGGTGCTCCATGGGATGTTCATAGTTTCGGACATTTTTTTATAACCCAACCCTGATCTGTACTTCTCCACAACTTTGTTCCTGACCTGTTTGGAGAGCTCCTTGTTCTTCATGGTGCCGCTTGCTTGGGTGCCTACCTTGCTTCAGTGGTGTTGCAGACTCTGGGGCCTTTCAGAACAGGAGTATATATACTGAGATCATGTGGACAGATCTGCCTGACACGATTGCGTAACACAGGTGAGGTTTATTTAAATAATTATGTGACTTCTGCATGTGGTTGCACCAGATCTTATTTAGGGGCTTCATAGCAAAGTTCAAAGAATAAACATAGACACGCACTGGTAATGCAGCATCCAGAAAGGCCTAGCTTAACAAGCCTCCTGGGTGATTAAAATTATGAAGTAGTAGCTACTAGTTATTTGATGGTTGCGAGTACATAGCTAGCTAGGTAGCTTTCATGAAAGGACATTTTGCCTGCTCATCATTTGTGAAGACAACATGAGATTTCCTAGCGCCGTCTGGCTGATACCAAAACAAAGTGGGTCATATCAGCCCAGGCTAGGGATTGCATTTAAATCAACTTGAATTTTGACGTGCCAACCTTGGATTCCTGCGTCGTCAGGATAGGAGATGGAGGGAATCTGCTGGTGATAAAATTGTAGTAAGGTGCCTCCATTGGCATTTACATTCACATTTACATCATTTAGCAGAAAACTCTTATCCAGAGCGACTTACAAATGGGTTGCATTCAATTTATGATAAAGCAGGACAACTTCACCATTTTTTTTTTTTTTTTTTTAATTTTTTAATAGTGGGAGGAAGGATTACTTTATACTATTCCAGGTATTCCTTAAAGAGGTAGGGTTTCAAGTGTCTCTGGATGGTGGTCAGTGACTCCGCTGTCCTGTAAGGTGTGGGGGAGCTTGTGCCACCATTGGGGTGCCAGAGCGAATAGCACGACTGGGCTGCGCGGGAGCTGTGCCTTCCAGCAGGTGAGCTTGAGCCAGAGGTGGATAGTAGTGCCTGTTTGGAGTGTAGAGATCTGATCAGAGCCTGAAGGTAAGAGAGGTGTTTCCCTCTACAGCTCTGAGCCGGCACCATGGTCTTGTATTAGTTGCGAGCCTCAGCCAGACCAGTGGAGTGTGTGGAACGGGGATACATAAGAAACTTGAGAATTTCGACACCAGGCAATTACGTTCTGGACAGTTATTGAGGTTTAATGGCACCCAGGCAATAAACTGGCAACAGCGAGTTGCAGTAA
>NW_025537274.1:0-38081 GCF_020615455.1 Coregonus clupeaformis | reverse complement strand
AGTCAACAAATGATAACGCCTGGGGAGTAGGAGTGATACTGGGGGCTACAGGGCCTGGGTTAACCTCTACATCACCAGAGGAACAGAGGAGGAGTAGAATAAGAATACGCTAAAGCCTTTAAGTACTGGTCTTCTAGTGCGTTGAGTACAGAGGAAAAAAAAGGGGCAGATTTCCGTGCGTTGTAGAATAGATTCAGGGCATTATGTACAGACAAGGATATGGAAGGATATGAGTACAGTGGAGGTAAATCTAAACGTTGGGTAACGATGAAAGAGATAGCATCACTGGAGGCACCGATTGAGTCGGTCTCCGCGTGTATGGGGGGGTGGTACAAAGGAGTCTCTATCTAAAGGTAGGTTGAGCTGGGCTGGGGGATCTACAGTGAAATAGCAATAAGAAATAACCGAAACAGCAATAAGCAAAGCATATTGACATGGAGAGAGGCATAAAGCAATCACAGGTGTTATTCGAGAGAGAGCTAAGGCAACAGCTGGTAATGGCGACAAAGTTTGGGCTGAGGCTAAACATAAACAGGATGCGGTCACCGTATAAAGGAACAGTCCAGCAGGCATCAGCTGTATAGCTGAGTTATCATAAGGTCCGGTGAACAGCAATAGGAGAGTTCGGAGGTAGTTCGAGGCTGCTATAGCACTGGCGCAGCAAGAGGCCATGGCTAGCGTGTGCTAGCGGCCAGGGCTAGCAGATGGGTCCGTGGTCGACGGTCGTAACGGGAAGCCTGCTGTAACCACATCAGACGATTTCGTCGGCAGACCAGTCGTGTTGGATCGGCGGGGCTCTGTGTCAACACTAGGAGGTCCCGTCCGGTTGACAGAGAGGTAGATGGCGGCGATGGGCCTGGCTTTAGGCTAGCTCAAGGCTGATTACCCACAACAACGTCCATTTGGTTGCAGCTAGCTGCGATGATCTGGTGTTAAAAGTCCAGTGATTCTGGCAGAAAAGCGATGTTCTGGGTCGATAACACCGCTGTGCAGACAGTGCAGACTGGCTGATAATAGTCCAGGCTAGAGCTGGCTGGTAGGTAGTGCAGGCCACAGACAATGGTGAAAAACGCTGATGGTGGCTAATAGCAAGTAGCTAATTAGCTGGCTACTCCCGTCCGTAGACAGAGAGTAGATAGCTGGGATATGGGCCTGGCTCGAGGCCAGCTCACGGCTAACTGGTGCTTGCTTCTGGGGCAGTGGTGATCAGCCAAGCAGCAACATCAATCAGTTGCGGCTAAGGCTAAGTTGCGATCCGGTGTTAATGTCCAGTGAATCAGTTATTCCGAAGTAGAATCCGATGTTATGGGTGAAAACCGCTAACGATGGCTAATAGCAAGTAGCTAGTTAGCTGGCTAGCTAGTTTCAACTGAGATTCCAGATAAAGGTAAGTCAATAATAGAATCGTTCCACATTGAGTGAGGCGGGTTGCAGGAAAGTATATGTTGTAGAAGGATGAAAAGTGCTGATAGGAAAATATGTACTAAAAATACAAAAATACAAAAAACAGGCTATTTACATAGACACACAACAAAGAACGCGACCGCACTGCTACGCCATCTTGGAATAGTAAAGGGCACATGACAGCCCACTTGGAGTTTGCCAAAAGGCACCTCAAGACTCTCAGACCATGAGAAGGAAGATTCTCTGGTCTGATGAAACCAATATTGAACTCTTTGGCCTGAATCCCAAGCATCACATCTGGAGGAAACCTGGCACCATCCCTACGGTGAAGCGTGGTGGTGTCAGCATCATGCTGTGGGGATGTTTTTCAGCGGCAGGGACTATCAATCAATCAATTTTATTTTATATAGCCCTTCTTACATCAGCTAATATCTCGAAGTGCTGTACAGAAACCCAGCCTAAAACCCCAAACAGCTAGTAATGCAGGTGTAGAAGCACGGTGGCTAGAAAACTCCCTAGAAAGGCAAACCTAGGAAGAAACCTAGAGAGGAACCAGGCTATGAGGGTGGCCAGTCCTCTTCTGGCTGTGCCGGTGGAGATTATAACAGAACCATGCCAAGATGTTCAAAAATGTTCATAGTGACAAGCATGGTCAAATAATAATCTGGAATAAATCTCAGTTGGCTTTTCATAGCCGATCATTAGAGTTTAAAACAGCAGGTCTGGGACAGGTAGGGGTTCCATAACCGCAGGCAGAACAGTTTAAACTGGAATAGCAGCAAGGCCAGGCGAGACTGGGGACAGCAAGGAGTCACCACGGCCGGTAGTCCCGACGTATGGTCCTAGGGCTCAGGTCTCTCAGTTGGCTTTTCATAGCCGATCATTTAGAGTTGAAAACAGCAGGTCTGGGACAGGTGGGGTTTCCGTAGCCGCAGGCAGAACAGTTGAAACTGGAATAGCAGCAAGGCCAGGCGGACTGGGGACAGCAAGGTGTCATCATGCCCGGTAGTCCTGACGTATGGTCCTAGGGGCTCAGGTTCTCAGAGAGAAAGAGAGAACGAGAGAATTAGAGAGAGCATACTTAAATTCACACAGGACACTGGATAAGACAGGAGAAGTACTCCAGGTATAACCAACTAACCCCAGCCCCCGACACATAAACTACTGCAGACATAAATACTGGAGGCTGAGACAGGAGCGGTCCGGAGACACTGTGGCCCCATCCGAAGAAACCCCGGACAGGGCCAAACAGGAAGGATATAACCCCACCCACTCCGCCAAAGCACAGCCCCCGCACCACTAGAGGGATATCCCCAACCACCAACTTACAATCCTGAGACAAAGGCCGAGTATAGCCCACAGAGGTCTCCACCACAGCACAAACCAAGGGGGGCGCCAACCCAGACAGGAAGATCACGTCAGTAACTCAACCCACTCAAGTGACGCACCCCTCCCAGGGACGGCATGAAAGAGCACCAGCAAGCCAGTGACTCAGCCCCTGCAACAGGGTTAGAGGCAGAGAACCCCAGTGGAGAGGGGAACCGGCCTGGCAGAGACAGCAAGGGCTGTTCGTTGCTCCAGCCTTCCGTTCACCTTCACACTCCTGGGCCAGACTACACTCAATCATATGACCTACTGAAGAGATAAGTCTTCAGTAAAGACTTAAAGGTTGAGACCGAGGTCTGCGTCTCTCACATGGGTAGGCAGACTGTTCCATAAAAATGGAGATCTATAGGAAAAGCCCTGCCTCCCGCTGTTTGCTTAGAAATTCTGGGGACAATTAGGAGGCCTGCGTCTTGTGACCGTAGCGTCGTATTGGTATGTACGGCAGGACCAACTCGGAAAGATAGGTAGGAGCAAGCCCATGTAACGCTTTATAGGTTAACAGTAAAACCTTGAAATCAGCCCCTTGCCTTAACAGGAAGCCAGTGTAGGGAAGCTAGCACTGGAGTAATATGATCAAATTTCCTTGGTTCTAGTCAGGATTCTAGTAGCCGTATTTAGCACTAACTGAAGTTTATTTAGTGCTTTATCCGGGTAGCCGGAAAATAGAGCATTGCAGTAGTCCAATCTAGAAGTAACAAATGCATGGATCAATTTTTCTGCATCATTTTTGGACAGAAAATTTCTGATTTTTTGCAATGTTACGTAGATGGAAAAAGCTGTCCTTGAAACAGTCTTGATATGTTCGCAAAAGAGAGATCAGGGTCAAGAGTAACGCCTAGGTCCTTCACAGTTTTATTTGAGACGACTTTACAACCATCAAGATTAATTGTCAGATTTAACAGAAGATCTCTTTGTTTCTTGGGACCTAGAACAAGCATCTCTGTTTTGTCCGAGTTTAAAAGTAAAAAGTTTTCAGCCATCCACTTCCTTATGTCTGAAACACAGGCTTCTAGCGAGGGCAATTTTGGGGCTTCACCATGCTTCATTGAAATGTACAGCTGTGTGTCATCCGCATAGCAGTGAAAGTTAACATTATGTTTTCATACATCCCCAAGAGGTAAAATATATAGTGAAAACAATAGTGGTCCTAAAACGGAACCTTGAGGAACACCGGAAATGTACAGTTGATTTGTCGGAGGACAGACCATTCACGAGACAAACTGATATCTTTCCGACAGGTAGGATCTAAACCAGGCCAGAACTTGTCCGTGTAGACCAATTTGGGTTTCCAGTCTCTCCAAAAGAATGTGGTGATCGATGGTGTCAAAGGCAGCACTAAGGTCTAGTAGCACGAGGACAGATGCAGAGCGTCGGTCTGACGCCATTAAAAGGTCATTTACCACCTTCACAAGTGCAGTCTCAGTGCTATGATGGGGTCTAAAACCAGACTGAAGCATTTCGTATACATTGTTTGTCTTCAGAAAGGCAAGTGAGTTGCTGCGCAACAGCTTTTTCTAAAATTTTTGAGAGGAATGGAAGATTCGATATAGGCCGATAGTTTTTTATATTTTTCGGGTCAAGGTTTGGCTTTTTCAAGAGAGGCTTTATCACTGCCACTTTTAGTGAGTTTGGTACACATCCGGTGGATAGAGAGCTGTTTATTATGTTCAACATAGGAGGGCCAAGCACAGGAAGCAGCTCCTTCAGCAGTTTAGTAGGAATAGGATCCAGTATGCAGCTTGAAGGTTTAGAGGCCATGATTATTTTCATCATTGTGTCAAGAGATATAGTACTAAAACACTTAAGTGTCTCTCCCGATCCCAGGCCCTCGCAGAGTGCAGATCCAGGACAGCTAAGCCCTGGAGGAATACGCAGATTCAAAGAGGAGTCCGTAATTTGCTTTCTAATGGTCATGATCTTTTCCTCAAAGAAGTTCATGAATTTATCACTGCTGAAGTGAAAACCATCCTCTCTTGGGGAATGCTGCTTTTAGTTAGCTTTGCAACAGTATCAAAAAGAAATTTTGGATTGTTCTTATTTTCCTCGATTAATTTGGAAAAGTAGGATGATCGAGCAGCAGTGAGGGCTCTTCGGTACTGCACGGTACTGTCTTTTCCAAGCTAGTCGGAAGACTTCCAGTTTGGTGTGGCGCCATTTCCGTTCCAATTTCCTGGAAGCTTGCTTCAAAGCTCGGGTATTTTCTGTATACCAGGGAGCTAGTTTCTTATGACAAATGTTTTTCGTTTTTAGGGGTGCAACTGCATCTAGGGTATTGCGTAAGGTTAAATTGAGTTCCCTCAGTTAAGTGGTTAACTGATTTTTGTCCTCTGACGTCCCTTGGGTAGGCAGAAGGAGTCTGGAAGGGCATCAATGAATTTTTGTGTTGTCTGAGAATTTATAGCACGACTTTTGATGTCCTTGGTTGGGGTCTGAGCAGATTATTTGTTGCGATTGCAAACGTAATAAAATGGTGGTCCGATAGTCCAGGATTTTGTGGAAAAACATTAAGATCTACAACATTTATTCCATGGGACAAAACTAGGTCCAGAGTATGACTGTG
The DNA here is from genome assembly GCF_020615455.1 of Coregonus clupeaformis. Classification (NCBI taxonomy): domain Eukaryota; kingdom Metazoa; phylum Chordata; class Actinopteri; order Salmoniformes; family Salmonidae; genus Coregonus; species Coregonus clupeaformis. Next base: position 32,731 of record NW_025537274.1, on the reverse strand, counting down.
GCAGTGAGTAGGTCCAGAGACATGTTGGACAAAACCCACTGAGTCGATAATGGCTCCGAAAGACTTTTGGAGTGGGTCTGTGGACTTCTCCATGTGAATATTAAAATCACCAAAAATTAGAATATGATCTGCTATGACTACAAGTCTGATAGGAATTCAGGAAACTCAGAGAGGAACGCTGTATATGGCCCAGGAGGCCTGTAAACAGTAGCTATAAAAGAGTGATTGAGTAGGCTGCATAGATTTCTATGACTAGAAGCTCGAAAGATGAAAACGCCATTTTTTTTTGTAAATTGAAATTTGCTATCGTAAATGTTAGCAACACCTCCGCCTTTGCGGGATGCACGGGGAATATGGTCACTAGTGTAACCAGGAGGTGAGGCCTCATTTAACACAGCAAATTCATCAGGCTTAAGCCATGTTTCAGTCAGGCCAATCACATCAAGATTATGATCAGTGATTAGTTCATTGACTATGACTGCCTTTGAAGTGAGGGGATCTAACATTAAGTAACCCTATTTTGAGATGTGAGGTATCACGATCTCTTTCAATAGGCAGGAATGGAGGAGGGTCTTTATCCTAATAAGATTGCTAGGGTGAACACCACCATGTTTAGTTTTGCCCAACCTAGGTCGAGGCACAGACACAGTCTCAATGGGTATGGCTGAGCTGACTACACTGACTATGCTATTGGCAGACTCCACTAAGCTGGCAGGTTGGCTAACAGCCTGCTGCCTGGCCTGCACCCTATTTCACTGTGGGGCTAGAGGAGTTAGAGCCCTATCTATGTTGGTAGATAAGAGGAGAGCACCCCTCAGCTAGGATGGAGTCCGTCACTCCTCAGCAGGTCAGGCTTGATCCTGTTTGTGGGTGAGTCCCAGAAAGAGGGCCAATTATCCACAAATGTTATCTTTTGGGAGGGGCAGAAAACAGTTTTCAACCAGCGATTGAGTGCTGAGACTCTGCTGTAGAGCTCGTCACTTCCCCTAACTGGGAGGGGGCCAGAGACAATTACTCGATGCCGACACATCTTTCTAGCTGATTTACACGCTGAAGCTATGTTGCACTTGGTGACCTCTGACTGTTTCATCCTAACATCGTTGGTGCACGACGTGGATAACAATATCTCTATACCTCTCACACTCGCCAGTTTTAGCTTTAGCCAGCACCATCTTTAGATTAGCCTTAACGTCGGTAGCCCTGCCCCCTGGTAAACAGTGTATGATCGCTGGGTGATTCGCTTTAAGTCTATCTGCGGGTAATGGAGTCGCCAATGACTAGGGTTTTCAATTTGTCAGAGCTAATGGTGGGAGCCTTCGGAGTCTCAGACCCCGTAACGGGGAGGAGTAGAGACTAGAGAAGACTCAGACTCAGACTCCGACTCGCTACATAATGGGGAAAACCGGTTGAAGGTTTCTTGCCGGCTGAATGAGCGACACCGGTTGAGCATTCCAACAGTATTTCCCTCCAGAAGCCATGAGAAAGTTGTCCGGCTCGCGGGACTGTGCGGGGGATTTATACTAACGTTACTGTCTGTACTTGCTGGTGGCACAGACGCTGTTTCTTCCTTTCCTACACTGATATTACTCTTGCCTAACGATGCGCTCTGAAGCTGGGCTTGTAGCACAGCTATTCTCGCCGTAAGTCGAGAATTCTCCTGTATATTATGAGTACAGCGACTGCAATTAGAAGACATCATGTTAATGTTACTACTTAGCTTCGCTGTTGAAGATGTTGATGAACCATGTCCATGATGAAGCGTCCGAGTGAAAAAAGTTGAATAAGGGAAAAAAGTTGCGATGGAAAAAGGAAAATAACGTAAAGTTGGCGCTAAAACGCACAGGAAAGTGACTCTTCTGTCTCGGGATAAACGTCCGGGGTGAAAAGTTTAACGAAAAAGATGAGTGAGGACAAAACTAAAAAGTTGGTAAATTTGTTGAACACAGAGAGATTAATTAAACGTTTATTAAAAGTAAAACGTGAATAGTTTGGCAGGTAGCCAAGTAGCAACAAACAGCAGGACACTAGTCAAGATCGAGGGAAAGATGAACGGAGCAAAGTACAGAGAGATCCTTGATGAAACCTGCTCCAGAATGCTCAGGACCTCAGACTGGGGCGAAGGTTCACCTTCCAACAGGACAACTACCCTAAGCACACAGCCAAGACAACGCAGGAGTGGCTTTGGGACAAGTCTCTGAACGTCCTTGAGTGACCCAGCCAGAGCCCGGACTTCAACCCGATCTAACATCTCCGGAGAGACCAGAAAATAGCTGTGCAGCGACGCTCTCCATCCAATCTGACAGAGATTGAGAGGATCTGCAGAGAAGAATGGGAGAAACTCTCAAATACAGGTGTGCCAAGCTTGTAGCATCATACCAAATAAGACTCGAGGCTGTAATCGCTGCCAAAGGTGCTTAAACAAAGTACTGAGTAAAGGGTCTGAATACTTATGTAAATGTGATATTTCCGTATTTTTTATTATATTTGGTTAGAAAATGTTAGCAACAATTGATAAAAACTACGTTTTGCTTTGTCATTATGGGGTATTGTGTGTAGATTAATGAGGGAAACAAACAACTTAATCCTATTTTAGAATAAGGCTATAACCTAAATGTGGAAAAGTCAAGGGGTCTGAATAATTTCCCAATGAACTGTATAACAATGGGAGAACAAGTATTTGATACACTGACGATTTTGCAGGTTTTCCTACCTACAAGCATTCAGAGGTCTGTAATTTTTATCATAGGTACACTTCAACTGTGAGAGACGGAATCTAAAACAACAATCCAGAAAATCACATTGTATGATTTAGTAATTAATTTGCATTTATTGTATGACATAAGTATTTGATACATCAGAAAAGCATAACTTAATATTTGGTACAGAAACCTTTGTTTGCAATTACAGAGATCATACGTTTCCTGTAGGTCTTGACTAGGTTTGCACACACTGCAGCAGGGATTTTGGCCCACTCTCCATACAGACCATCTCCAGAACCTTCAGGGTTTCGGGGCTGTCGCTGGGCAATACGGACTTTCAGCTCCCCTCCAAAGATTTTCTATTGGGTTCAGGTCTGAGACTGGCTAGGCCACTCCAGGACCTTGAGATGCTTCTTACGGAGCCACTCCTTAGTTGCCCTGGCTGTGTGTTTCGGTTCGTTGTCATGCTGGAAGACCCAGCTTCACGACCCATCTTCAATGGTCTTACTATGAGGGGAAGGAGGTTGTTGGCCAAGATCTCGCGATACACTGCTCCACCATCCTCCCCTCCAATACGGTACAGTCGTCCTGTCCCCTTTGCAGAAAAGCATCCCCAAAGTATGATGTTTCCACCTCCATGCACGGGTTGGGATGGTGTTCTTGGGGTTGTACTCATCCTTCTTCTTCCTCCAAACATGGCAGTGGATTTTGACCAAAAAGGTCTACAATTTTATCCCTGATGTCCTTACACAGCTCTCTGGTCTTGGCCATTGTGGAGAGGTTGGAGGTCTGTTTGATTGAGTGTGTGGACAGGTGTCTTTTATACACGGAACGAGATTCAAACAGGTGCAGTTAATACAGGTAATGAGTGGAGAACAGGAGGGCTTCTTAAAGAAAAAACGAACAGGTCTGTGAGAGCCAGAATTCTTACTGGTTGGTAGGTGATCAAATACTCATGTCATGCAATAAAATGCAAATGAATTGCTAAAAATCATAAAATGGGATTTTCTGAATTTTTGTTTTAGATTCCGTCTCTCACAGTTGAAGTGACCTATGATAAAAATTACAGACTTCTACATGCTTTGTAAGTAGGAAAACCTGCAAAATCGCAGTGTATCAAATACTTGTTCTCCCCACTGTATATATATATATATATACACATATCCTTTAAAAAATTAAATGTCCTTTATTACTTTCCAACCCCACCACCTCCCCTAATTGGAGTAAACTAGTGAACAACAAAGCTTAGGCCTCTACTTCATGCTTATACATACTATATACATTTTATGGACACAGTCAATTTCACAATAGTTCTATTTTGTTTGTTTTTACTCCTCAACCTCTCCGATCATTTTCATGATGTCCATCCGGTTAGCTTCTGTATGCCATATCTTTCAAACTGTGCTCTTCACAAAAAGTTCTTAACCTTCGTTAACCTATATACTTATTAACTTAACTAGGTATTTCCTTATAGCACTCTACCACACAACTGGACAATAATCAAGATAAGACTAATCTAGAGCCTGCAGAACTTGCTTTTTGGAGTGTGGTGTCAAAAAAGCAGAGCATCTATTACGGACAGACCTCTTCCCATCTATATAACCATTGAATCTATATGTTTTGACCATGACAGTTTACAATCTAAGGTAATGCCAAGTAATTTAGTCTCCTCAACATGTTCAACAACCACACCATTCATTACCAGATTCAGCTGAGGTCTAGAACTTAGGAAATTATTTTGTACCAAATACAGTGCTCTTAGTTTTAGATGTTCAGGCCAGTTTATTACTGGCCACCCATTCCAAAAAAACAGACTATACTGGTGTCATCCATGCAAGTCTCAGTAGCATGAAATAACATCTACCTTCTCATTGAAACAGTTCATGATGAAACAGTTCTACTGCAACTTTCATGCACAGTGGGAAGTTGGAATGAACTGCTCTTACCCTGAGAAACAGATTTCCCAATCTTCTCCTCCTCTTCTTCATCTTTAATGTTGACATTCAGCTCCAGTGTTTGACTGCAGTCTTCCAGCTTCACTGATGCCATCTCTGGTACTCTGCGGTGCAAACTGGACTCGACTGTCAATCAGGACCCAGTGACTGTAGGTTTGGACTCAGTGTGGAAGGAGAGAGGCAGGCTGGGTTTGTCCTCACTGTTGATGTTAGAGGCCTCAGACTTAATCCTAGTCGGCCTGTTGCGCGTGCTGGACCCTCCCGCAGGGGTTACAGGACTCATCTGAAGGTAGCCTGGTACCGGGCCAAAAAATGAATGGAAGTGAATAGGGCATTTCCACGTCAAAGGTATACGGGTCATTCCATGGTAAAAAAATATATTAATTTATTTTGCTTCTTATATCTCTCAGATATAGGACAGACACTTCAAAACACTTCAAAACCTTTTGATAGATTTTTTGACCATCTGTTTTTCCATCAATAAATGTGTTATTCAATGCGTTTCAATGGGCTAATAGCAGAAAGGCCCAATTCAATGTTTCATCAAAATTAAAATTAAAATACATACCTACATGGGTCCTAAAATTCTAATTAAAATAGCTAAATGATCCGTAGTATGACCATCTTAAAACAATTCCATATGTTGCTTAGTAGAACACCACCAAGGCTTAGACTAAATGGTGTTGATGTCTGTTCTCCTATCCAAACACAATTCATGCTATTCAGTTACATTTAATTACCAGAATTAGGTCTGTAATGGGATATATTTGCACACACGCGCCAACGCACCCAACACACACAGAGCATTATAGTTGCCCCATAAACACGTGTCCACACAAGTAACAAGTAATTGTTAAACGCATGCATAACTTTTTTTTGGTTACTACATGATTCCATATGTGTTATTTCATAGTTTGATGTCTTCACTATTATTCTACAATGTAAAAAATAAAGAAAAACCCTTGAATGAGCAGGTGTGTCCAAACTTTTTGACTGGTAGTAGTATACAGTGAGGGGAAAAAGTATTTGATCCCCTGCTGATTTTATATGTTTGCCCACTGACAAAGACATGGTCAGTCTATAATTTTAATGGTAGGTTTATTTGAACAGTGAGAGACAGAATAACAACAACAAAATCCAGAAAACGCATGTCAAAAATGTTATAAATTGATTTGCATTTTAATGAGGGAAATAAGTATTTGACCCCTCTGCAAAACATGACTTAGTACTTGGTGGCAAAACCCTTGTTGGCAATCACAGAGGTCAGACGCGTTTCTTGTAGTTGGCCACCAGGTTTGTACACACTCTCAGGAGGGATTTTGTCCCACTCCTCTTTGCAGATCTTCTCCAAATCATTAAGGTTTTGAGGCTGACGTTTGGCAACTCGAACCTTCAGCTCTCCCACAGATTTTCTATGGGATTAAGGTCTGGAGACTGGCTAGGCCACTCCAGGACCTTAATGTTCTTCTTCTTCGAGCCACTCCTTTTTGCCTTGGCCGTGTGTTTTGGGTCATTGTCATGCTGGAATACCCATCCACGACACATTTTCAATGCCCTGGCTGAGGGAAGGAGGTTCTCACCCAAGATTTGACGGTACATGTCCCCGTCCATCGTCCCTTTGTTGTCCTGTCCCCTTAGCAGAAAAAACACCCCCAAAGCATAATGTTTCCACCTCCATGTTTGACGGTGGGGATGGTGTTCTTGGGGTCATAGGCAGCATTCCTCCTCCTCCAAACACAGCGAGTTGAGTTGATGCCAAAGACCTCGATTTTGGTCTCATCTGACCACAACACTTTCACCCAGTTCTCCTCTGAATCATTCAGATGTTCATTGGCAAACTTCAGACGGGCCTGTATATGTGCTTTCTTGAGCAGGGGGACCTTGCGGGCGCTGCAGGATTTCAGTCCTTCACGGCGTAGTGTGTTACCAATTGTTTTCTTGGTGACTATGGTCCCAGCTGCCTTGAGATCATTGACAAGATCCTCCCGTGTAGTTCTGGGCTGATTCCTCACCATTCTCATGATCATTGCAACTCCACGAGGTGAGATCTTGCATGGAGCCCCAGGCCGAGGGAGATTGACAGTTCTTTTGTGTTTCTTCCATTTGCGAATAATCGCACCAACTGTTGTCACCTTCTCACCAAGCTGCTTGGCGATGGTCTTGTAGCCCATTCCAGCCTTGTGTAGGTCTACAATCTTGTCTCTGACATCCTTGGAGAGCTCTTTGGTCTTGGCCATGGTGGAGTTTGGAATCTGACTGATTGATTGCTTCTATGGACAGGTGTCTTTTATACAGGTAACAAGCTGAGATTAGGAGCACTCCCTTTAGAGTGTGCTCCTAATCTCAGCTCGTACCTATAAGAGACACCTGGGAGACAGACATCTTTCTAATTGAGAGGGTCAAATACTTATTTCCCTCATTTAAAATGCAAATCAATTTATAACATTTTTTGACATGCGTTTTTCTGGATTATTTTGTTGTTATTCTGTCTCTCACTGTTCAAATAAACCTACCATTAAAATTATAGACTGATCATTTCTTTGTCAGTGGGCAAACATACAGAATCAGCAAGGGATCAAATACTTTTTTCCCCTCACTGTATATATAGAGAAAGAAAGACGGAGAGGATGAGAGAGAGAAAAGAGAGGGAGTGATAGAAAGCTAGCTATAATAGAGATAAAGAGAGGGCGGGAGAGCGATAGAGAGTGAGGGTGAGAGAGAAAAATAGATCGAGAGAAAGCGAGAGCCACATATGCACAGGGATGCTCTGGGTGGTTCCTATATCCACATACTCCAGCAGCAGGAGGAGGGTAGGAGAGAGCAACACTAGGCAGGAGGCCATTTAATCTCCAATAGTATGCTAGTAGTGATCAATCTCCCTGCACAGTGTTCTTGCAGACCAGGCAATTCCTCACAATTTAGAGAGGGAGATATTGACTAGGGGTGGACAGCGTCCGTCCGTCCGTCTGTCTGTTTGTGTGTCATACAGTTGGGTTTTGGTTAATCAGAGTTATCTTGTTCTGTAATCATTATCAATAAATCCATCACTAGCACATACGTACAGGTAACTGACAAAATAATCAAACCAATTGAGTAAATGAGGGACATAAAGCATATTGAAAGCAGGTGCTTCCACATACAGTAGGTGTGGTTCCTGAGTTAATTAAGCAAATAACATCCCATCATGCTTACGGTCATGTATAAAAATGCTGAGAAGGCCATCATTTTGGCTACCATGGCTATGCCCCCATAGGATGACAATGTCCCCATCCAGGGCACGAGTGGTCACTGAATGGTTTGATGAGCATGGAAACGATGTAATCCATATACCATGGCTGTATCAGCCACCAGATCTCAACCAAAGAGAACACGAGAGAGAGAGAAGACAGAGAACACCAACAGAGATGCAGGATATCATCATTCTAGAAATGCCAAGCAGGCAGATCAATGGTTCCATGTTATACTGTCTATTGCCATTCATCAGTGTGTACACATGTCAATACAGACCACTAGCCTGTCAATACACCATTATACTCTCTTCCTGAGATAGAAATGAATGGCAGCAAATAATACTCAATACCAACAGCACTGTAAGACACACACACACACAGGCGACAAGCTTTCATTGCATCTAACTTGTTTATTTGATACATTCCACATGTGAAGGAACAACAGCACACAGTAGGTGTGACACTGACTCTTCAATAAAATAAATGAAATAAATAAATATTAGATTGGTTGTGAGTGAAGTGACGTCCCTGCCCTGACAATGAACTTTGAGCCCTTGGAGAAACGCTACTATATCGAAAGTGTAATCTATTATAATCTGTTGATCTTTGATCACACAAACCTTCCAGGGTCCCTACACCTTGAGCCCAGGCATGATCCACAGGAGCTATCTAAGAGTGTTGTATTCCCACGGCAGGGTAATGTTCTCTACCCTCCCACAGACTGTGTTTAGAAGCCATTACTCCAGGAGCGGGCCCGCTGAGCAGGATGTGTTTAGTGATGTGTATTGTTTGGCTTTCAGACGACTTTAGGGAGTTCATCAATAGACCATCTCTGCCTCTCTAAATCCCCTTTCTCTGTCTGTCTCGTCTCTCCATGCCTCTGTTTACCGTCTCTCTCTCTCAATCCAATACAAAGGGCGTTATTGGCATGGAAAACATATGTTTAGATCTCTCTCTCTCTCTCTCTCTGTTTCCCTCTTAGGGCCCCGGAGTTTTTTCCTGCCAGGGCATGTCTTTAGGCGAGGAATACTCCTGGGTCCCCTGAAGTTTGTCTGTGTTGGAGAGGTCTGGTCTACAGGGTGTCTAACTGACAGGCTGGGGGAGCAAATTTACATTTTACATTTTTACATTTTAGTCATTCAGCAGACGCTCTTATCCAGAGTGACTTACAGTTAGTGAATGCATACATGTTTTGTTTTTTTGTTTGTTTTTTTCATACTGGCCCCCGTGGAAAACGAACCCACATCCCTGCCGCCAAACCCTCCCCTACCTTGGACGACGCTGGACCAATTGTGCGCCGCCCGACCTGGACACTGTCAACACACAAATCTAACACACTGTCAACCTGGTCTTGGTCTGTCCACCGCACAATCACACAGCACTGGAAGACATATGGACTGGTCAGACTGAGTCTAAACACACACTGACGCTGATGGAAACACACACACACACACACACACTCTCCACAGAAACCAAGCGCAAACAACTATTTCCTCCAATTACTATTCAATTTTGCAGTGTCTGGCTGGCCATTAAAACCATTGCCAGTGTCAAGCACAGGGTGAGAATGAACACACACACACACACACACACACACACACACACACACACACAGTATAACAGCCATGGGGAAAGTCATTAGCTGAAATAACACAAGCACAGCCGGACTCTACATCGAATAATTATGGGATTTCGGAGCGCTGCAAACTCTGGGAATGCTATCCGGACAGTGGGATGGGAAAATCAATTGAATAGCAGCTTTATCCACTCTCTCCAGAGGCCTAATTAAGCTTTCCCTGCCGATCAAGGCTACAGAATACCAAACGATTCCCACATCCTACATTCTGAACAATAGAGAATTCCCATTAGATCCAAATGCTGCATAGATAGAGTAATGGAAAAAAACTGTGTTCCAAACAAAAGAAACACAATAGAAATTCTCATTCTCTCAATCCCCTCCATCTCTGTTGTTCTCCAACCCTACCTGTCAGTTACTTTGAATGGAATCTGAATTAAGGAGAGAAACCGACAAGAGACAATGACCTTTACACTTATGGAATAAAGACGTTTAAGTGTCTGTGTGTGTGTGTGCGTTTGTCTGTCTGTCTGTCTGTACCTGTTTCCTTACAGAAAAACCACATTTATGTGAAATAAATGTGACAACATAGGGATGCAAAATGTAAACCAGTGGAGGCTCCTCAGAGGAGGAAGGGGAGGACCATCCTCCTTAGTGAATTTCATGAAAATATAAAAATAGTGAAAACATTACAAAAGTTATCCTTTATAGATAAAACATGTTTTTGGAACACTTCACATGAAAACACTGGGATTCTTTTACATACTTTAACACCTGAATCAACACTACAAATGTTACAGTGAAAAATCAACACTAGGCCAATTTACTATGCAGAAACAATTTAACCAATTAAGGGAAAACATAAATAACTCAACAAAAGACAGAAAACCACATTCAGTCAAACTAACCACTCACACATTATACACAACTCCTTGAGCTGCCCACTAAGGAAAACCAGAAAAAACCAGATAAAACTCCACATAGATAAACACGCCAGCCAGGCTACATAACAGACAAGCCAGACAGTCATACAGCTTACATAACACTGTCATAAGAGTGACATACCACCATCAGAACCCTAACCTAACTCAACCTAACCAGTGACAACTGAGTGCTTATGAAGACATCTTGTCTTCATCTTGTCTGCCCATAGATACTATATGAGTAGTAATAATCATGATAATGGCTAAAGAAACAGCTGACGTCTCACACACACACACACACACACACACACACACACACACACACACACACACATATACACAGCTTGTTTCCCGTGAACTGTCAGGACTTTTTGGGGAGTAAAAATATATACCCATTCAAAATCCTATTTTCCCTAACCGCTAACCCTAAAGTAGGAAAACACACACACACGGTTGGAGGGGTTGAGAGGTTAGGGGATCAGTGCAAGACTGTCGTCACCTCCTCTCTGGTAGGAAGAGATGATTTATAGGAGAAGTGTGTCTATAACCTACACTATATCTGGTTAACCTCTAACAAGTCAGCATGTTGTCCCTCTCCAGCTGAAACACATAATTAATGGCTAAGGTGCAGTGCCCCTCTACCCTTTGTGTCTGTCTGTGTTCCTCCGTCTGGAAAACCTTTATAAAGGTCATCCTTTAAAAGCCTGAGACATGTCCTCCCACCATGTCCGCCCTTCACAAACACAAGTAAGCCCAGGGCTGGAGCCAGGGGTAAATGACATGGAGATGGGGGTAGGACCAGTGCTTTCCCTCTAACACACCCATTCCCTCTGCTCTAATGAAAGGTAAACAACATGGATACAGAGGCCCTGGGAGAGGGACTGTATACAGAAGAGCTCAACACAGGCAAACACACACATATATTGCACATATGCGCACGAGCATCACACACACACACAGGCGTAAGCACGTACAGTGGGGAGAAACAAGTATTTGATACAATGCATGTAGAGGTCTGTAATTTTTATCATAGGTACACTTCAACTGTGAGAGACGGAATCTAAAACAAAAATCAGAAAATCACATTGTATGATTTTTAAGTAATTAATTTGCATTTTATTGCATGACATAAGTATTTGATCACCTACCAACCAGTAAGAATTCCAGCTCTCATAGACCTGTTAGTTTTTCTTTAAGAAGCCCTCCTGTTCTCCACTCATTACCTGTATTAACTGCACCTGTTTGAACTCGTTACCTGTATAAAAGACACCTGTCCACACAATGAATCAAACAGACTCCAACCTCTCCACAATGGCCAAGACCAGAGAGCTGTGTAAGGACATCAGGGATACAATTGTAGACCTGCACAAGGCTGGATGGGCTACAGGACAATAGGCAAGCAGCTTGGTGAGAAGGCAACAACTGTTGGCGCAATTATTAGAAAATTGAAGAAGTTCAAGATAACGGTCAATCACCCTCGGTCTGGGGCTCCATGCAAGATCTCACCTTGTGGGGCATCAATGATCATGAGGAAGGTGAGGGATCAGCCCAGAACTACACGGCAGGACCTGGTCAATGACCTGAAGAGAGCTGGGACCACAGTCTCAAAGAAAACCATTAGTAACACTACGCCGTCATGGATTAAAATCCTGCAGCGCACGCAAGGTCCCCCTGCTCAAGCCAGCGCATTTCCAGGCCCGTCTGAAGTTTGCCAATGACCATCTGGATGACCCAGAGGAGGAATGGGAGAAGGTCATGTGGTCTGATGAGACAAAAATAGAAGCTTTTTTGGTCTAAACTCCACTCGCCGTGGTATGGAGGAAGAAGAAGGATGAGTACAACCCCAAGAACACCATCCCAACCGTGAAGCATGGAGGTGGGAAACATCATTCTTTGGGGATGCTTTTCTGCAAAGGGGACAGGACGACTGCACCGTATTGAGGGGAGGATGGATGGGGCCATGTATCGCGAGATCTTGGCCAACAACCTCCTTCCCTCAGTAAGAGCATTGAAGATGGGTTGTGGCTGGGTCTTCCAGCATGACAACGACCCGAAACACACAGCCAGGGCAACTAAGGAGTGGCTCCGTAAGAACCATCCCTGCTGCAGTGTGTGCAAACCTGGTCAAGACCTACAGGAAACGTATGATCTCTGTAATTGCAAACAAAGATTTCTGTACCAAATATTAAGTTCTGCTTTTCTGATGTATCAAATACTTATGTCATGCAATAAAATGCAAATTACTTAAAAATCCTACAATGTGATTTTCTGGATTTTTGTTTTAGATTCAGTCTCTCACAGTTGAAGTGTACCTATGATAAAAATTACAGACCTCTACATGCTTTGTAAGTAGGAAAACCTGCAAAATCGGCAGTGTATCAAATACTTGTTCTCCCCAATGTACACACATACGAGCGCACACACTCTCTCGCTCACATACACACACACACACACACATACTGCAGTTAGACCATAGCGGGTCAATTCAGTACTTTACCTGGTAATGAACCGACTAGTCTCTGTGCTCGATCCCACACCGATTCACCTGTCCAGTTCACTTTAGGGCTATCGAGTCACTTTGGACTATTGAGATGCACCCATGAATTTCCTCAGCCCTGAGTATGTCTTACATGCTGACTACACCGCGCACGTGCGTGTGTCCGCGTGCGCCATCGTGCGCATGTTGATTTTGTCCATCCACACCAGACGCGATCAGGACATGCAGGTTGAAATATCAAAATGAACTCTGAACCATCTCGGTACTCCCGAGTGGCGCAGTGGTCTAGAGATCCTGGTTCGAATCCAGGCTCTGTCGTAGCCGGCCGTGGACCGGGAGACCCATGGGCGGCGCACAATTGACCAGCGTCGTCCAGGGTAGGGGAGGGAATGGCCGTAGGGATGTTGGTAGAGCACGGCGTTTTCATTGCCAGGGTTGTGGGTTGTCTTCTTCTTTTTCTGTGCATTACCACCACCAACTGGACTGAAGTGTGGACCTCAATTCATCTTTCAATCACCCACATGGGTATATGCTCCTAAAAACCAATGAGGAGATGGGAGAGGCGGGACTTGCAGCGCGTCAAGTGTCAAAAATAGAACTAAGTTCTATTTTAGCGCCTGGCTACGCTGACGCTCGTTGACGCGCGCAAGCAGTTTGGATGAAATTATTGAATAACATGTATGTGTACCTTTATTTTGCAACACTCGTGCACGCAACACGGGCGGTGTGGTCAGCATGTTAAAGACCCTGTGCCTGTTTTTGGGCCTCAGTCATTGACCGTCTGCAGCAGCTAGTTAGCTCACTGAAACTGATTACTCTCAGCTCTATCAATTCCTGTCATGAACAAAGTTTCTCTAATCAATCTTTTCTCCCATCCATTTTCTTCTTCGACCTTTGCATTTGTTCACAATTGATGCTCAATTTGGTGCTGTTTAGAGCCAAAATGAGTTTCGCATTAGCCCATGGCGACCCTGAGACAGAGCGATAAGATTACTTGGTGTTTGCCAGTCTCTCTCGTTGCATGGGAGGGAATGCTAGCTAGCTCTGAGAAGTGTCATTTAGTATGTCAGTCATGTTTAAAATGCAGATATGCAGGCAGGTAATCATGCTCCGTCCACCCACAAAGACAGATAAAAATGTCAATTTCACATTTAAAAACCTCATCAGACATATAGTGGATGAGATTGACATAGGATTTACATTGGGAAGGGGAATGCCCTATGCAATTACCTCAGCTCTATTTCTTTCATTAAGGTTAGTGGAGACTCACACACACACGGGCACATGCACACACAAACACACACAAACACACCTCAACTATGTGACGAGAATTCCTGGAACTACTAACATTTGCCATTAAAACAGACGTCTAGCTCAATCTCCCAACTCAGGTGGGAGGAGCCTCAAGAAACCGGAAGTAGAGAGAGGAAGAGGAAGTGTACATACCTGAGCCTCTCTTGGAGACTGTCTTCATGCTGCGGGACAGGGTGACGTACAGCAGGATCAGGAGAGGGCTAGGAGGCCTCATCTTCCCCTTGACCTGACAGCCTAAGATACAGAGGGAGAGCGAGAGAGAGAGAGAGCGAGAGAGAGAGAGAGAGAGAGAGAGAGAGAGAGAGAGAGAGAGAGAGAGAGAGAGAGAGAGAGAGAGAGAGAGAGAGAGAGAGAGAGAGAGAGAGAGAGAGAGAGAGAGAGAGGGGTAGAAAGAGAGAGAGAGAGAGAGGAAAGATAGAGGGAGAGTGAGAGAGAGAGAGAGAAGTCAGTCATCTTTCAAGAGAAGGTAAAGTTATCCCCTTTCCCCCACATCGTAGATAACACAGCCCTCAGAGAACAAAGATGTTATATTAAACCCACACACACACTCACGTACGCACTCTCGCACACTCCTTTACTTACATTCCCCTAATGGCGTCTAATGATTTCTCTTGTGATTGCAGTAGAGACAAGTTATGATAGCAGGAGATATTTCACCAAGTACCATTCCCCGGCGAAGATGCTGATGAATCAATAAAGACATAATGACGTTTAAAGAACACTATTCTTTATCCCCGGCTTCATTAAAAATGGAGGAGTGTGAAGGTTGTGTTGAGGGGGATTTAAATTCAAAGGATGGCTATTCCACACACGCGCTTTCATATAGAAATTATCCCAGCCAACTCTATGGACCTCGTAGATCATGTTAACAGATGAAGACGGTAGGTTGGTTCATTCTGTGGTTCATCTTATGGTGGTAAACGACACCCTGTGTGGCAGATACAGTGTGTGTGTGTGTGTGTGTGTGTGTGTGTGTGTGTGTGTGTGTCTGAAGTTAGATGGAAAACACATAATTGTTAATCCATTGCGTACTCCTTATCAACGTTGGTATAGAAAAGTTACACAATAACATCAGTTCAAATATCAATCTGCAGAGTTGTACCAAATGCAGTGCTCTTTAAAATGAGGAAATGATGGCCTTCTATCCCTCTGAATATATCCCCCATTTCATTATTCCAAACAATGAAAACAAAGCTTTTGAAGAACCCCTTGCAGATGCAAATACAGTTGAGTGAGTGGGCTGGGTTGGATTCAGTTAAAGTGTTTCAATTGAGACTTGAAACGACACGATTCCGGTGGCTACCGTAGCAACAAAGGGTTCAGAGGTGACAGCGTCCATAGACTGAGAGGCGAGGAGAGAGGATACAACAACAAACAGCCATGGGAAGAGTGGAGGGAGTTCAGCCAGTCTAGGTCGCTGTCACCTCTGAACCCTTTGTTGCTACGGTAGCCACCGAATCGTGTCGTTTCAAGTCTCAATTGAAACACTTTAACTGAATCACACATTTCAATACGAGAGGAGGGGAACACCAAGCAAATGAACCCTCTTTCTGAACCAGAAAGGACCAGTATGGATCCCTGGTTTATAGAGACAGACAAAAGCAAACAATGAGGAGAATGTTTGAGCACTGCTGCAGTCTCTGTCAGTCACGTGTGTGAGTTTGAGAGAAAGAGAGAGAGTGTGTATGTGCGTGTATATGCGTGTGAGATTGTGTGTGTGTGTGTCTGCGTTTGTGTGTGTGTTTGCGTGTGAGAGAGTGTGTGTGTACTCAGATTAGAATAGCTAATGAAAGGAGCCTCTCTCTCAGACATTCTTCTAGGAAACGTCGTTCAGTCAGAAAACATCTCTGCCAAGAACGTTCTGGCAATGTCCCCGCGGCCCGAGGATTGGCGTCTCTTTGTTCCACTAAAAGGCCTTGAGAAGCAGTCGGTGATTAGCACGTCAGTTGTTGAGAAATGTGTGTTTTTGGCTTGTGTTACCAACCCTTGGTGGATTTATTGTCTTAAACACAACGCACACACACCACTAGAAAAAGAGGCTGATGGAAAAGGATGGAAGGAGAAAAGGATTGGTGGAAGGAAGAGATCTGAGACCAAAGAAGAGCTAGCTACTGGGTGTGCAGGCTTCTTCTACACAAACCAATGCATGCACACACTGCCTCTCTCCTGGAGCAGGGCTGACCACCAGAGTCCTAGATGCTACTCAACAAGGTCTTTCTCCTTAAGTAGAACCGCTGGCCAACATGGGGGCTGGCAGAAGCAACATAGAGACCCCCCACACACACACAAGCATGCATGCACACACACACACACACACACACACACACACACACACATACAGTATTCACCCACTAGGGCTGGCACAATAATCGTATAATCATGTAACCGACAATTATGGACAATAACCTTGATGTAAAAATAATAAGAGTCTTAATACATACAATTCTTGGAGGGGGGGGGGTCAACTTTATTTTCAAGTAGATAAAGTTTACCCAACAGTAGTTTTTCATTTTGACATTAAGAGGGTAAAGTTGGTAATTGTGGTTAAAACTATTGGTTGGTCAAAACTATTGGTAACAAGCGGTCAAAACTATTGGTTGATCAAAACTATTGGTAACGAGTGGTCAAAACTATTAGTTGGTCAAATCTATTGGTAACAAGCGGTCAAAACTATTGGTTGGTCAAAACTATTGGTAACAAGTGGTCAAAACTATTGGTTGGTCAAAACTATTGGTAAGAAGCAGCCAAAACTATTGGTTGGCAGGTAGCTTAGTGGTTAAGAGTGTTGTGCCAGTAACCGAAAGGTCGCTGGTTCTAATCCCCGAGCCGACTAGGTGAAAAATCTGTCGATGTGCCCTTGAGCAAGGCACTTAACCCTAATTGCTCATGTAAGTCGCTCTGGATAAGAGCGTCTGCTAAAATGTAAATGGTTGGTCAAAACTATTGGTAACAAGCGGTCAAAACTATTGTTTTTTGAGATGGGGGTGTCACCAAACTGTGTTGTATTCATTAGGTATGTCGTAGCTAATTTTCAATGGTGCATTTTGATGCATTACAACCTCAAAACAATTATGACAATAACCGTGGTCATTTGCATGACAATTAATCGTTACCCAAAATTCCATAATCGTCGCAACCCTAGCACCCACACACCGAGGTTAGACATAACACAGGGGGAGGCTACGACTGTCTGGAACGACAACAGGCCACAACTGTGTGAGTGTGTGAGTGAGACAGAGACAGTAACACAGACAGAGAGAGGGCCCAGCCAGCAGTGAGCAGCAGTAGTCTATACACACAGGAAGCCCATTCACAGGTCACACTTCCTGTCAGACTGCCAGGCTGTCTGTCTCCCGCTGTAATGTCTCAAAGCGTTCCCTGTCACAGTCTGCTCCCCACAACAATGGCACGGTGCTCCTGGAAATACCCAACCATGTCATGCCTTCACAGGCTCACTGGGACCGGGGCCTTGCCAAGCATGACATCATCACCCCCCTCGTACCACACAGAGAGGAGCATTGTGACAACCCCCTCCCCCCTGTCACTTGTCCTCTCTCTTCATTCACCCTCTACCACTTTAGTATTCTCCACTAGGAGGTACAGACCATGATACAAAGACTCTTTCTCCCAAACAAACACACAGACCATTAATTGCTCAATCAGAAGTAACATGGGGGTTAAAACATTCAAGCTCTTCTGTTAAGTCTCTAACAGAGAACGTCTTTGGATGTAGTGAAGTGTTACCAACACAAACACATGCCAACATTGCATGAGGACATGAGTGACTGTTTCCATCAACCTCCCTAATGGGGTGACTCTCTGAGACCAGGGAAAACACCCTTTCATCACTTTGAGACTTCTGCAAGTTCGATTCCATTTTTTTTTTACTGTCAAAATTCACCTGTGAAGGAGATCGGAGCTATATTTACAGGTATATTCTGCATTTCCATATCTAAAGTTATGTTTGAAGTCGCTTCATTTCACACAGTAGGAAAAAGGCTTGATTTCCCCAAACTGAAGAAGAAGTATATGTCTCACACACAACTGAGTTCTGATGTTCCATTGTTTCCAGGGCAACTGGGGGTACAGGGTAGACAGGTAATCTGGTGACGTGGAGCAGGATAGCTGAGCTAGCGTAGCTTTAAGTGAATCTCTCCCCCAGGAACACACAATGGAAAATGTTTAATCAGTAATAATATCAGACCAACCTGAATTAAACCTTTTTTTTTTATCATTTATGTTTTCACAGGTTTTTGATTAGAGAAATTCTGAAGCAATTTGCCACTATTAACAGTTGGAGGGATAATAAGGCTGAGGAAAGTAGGACACCACAATGTGGAACACACACATATACTGTAGGTATAGATAAACACACACACACACACACACTCACACGCATGCACACACACACACACACACCAGCAGACCACACACACATATGTTCATATAGAGATATACTGTGTAGAACAGACATGCCTCTCTGACATATAGAGTAAGAAAACATGTTGGCTCTATTCATGACATGTCTATGTGCACCAACGGTCAGTATGATGTCCCCTCCTGACCTTGGTGACCATCTGACAACAGTTGTGACGGTACAGATCTGGCCAGTGTGGGTTTCCTTCCAACAAGCTGGTCAACAATATTACATATTATCTGACTGCCATCCATACACGCCAGCCAAACTCATTTGCTCCGAGGCGTCGGGACGGGAGCAGGTGTGTGAGGATGTACACAGCGCGATATCCACGCTTCAGAGGCGCGTGACGCCAGAGCACACACTGACTCACACACATACGCACGTATGCACACAACACACACACACCGCTTGCCTGCCGTCTATAAGCAGAAAATGAGGGTTACAGCCTAGTGTCGGGCTACAACGCCCTGAAGGAAGAGCGATGGAATTGACTGTCTACTCCCATTGTTGTAGGAATGTATCTCCCTGGATAGCTGTTTCTCCCTCCCTGCTCCCCCGCCTACTCTTCAGCAAATTCAATTATCATCTCACCTTATTTGTCCCACCGCGCTCACTCAGCTGTGTGAGTGAATGTGTGTGTGTGTGTGTGTGTGTGTGTGCATGCGTTTGTGAGTCTGTGTGTGCACGTGGTGTGTCATAGGCAATGCACATATTCCCATGTCCTATATCAACATACCGGTAACAGTTTCTGAATGACTTATTCACAGCACCTATAGCCAGAAGGGGTCGTTAACATTTGATGATGTCAATCTATCCCTGAAGTGTGGTTCCAGCATGGCTCTAAATTAAATATTTTAATTGGTAGCACAACATACAATTTAGAAGCACCAGAAAATATGTTTTTTTTTATCAATTGAGATTTAGCCTATATGAATTCTAGCTACTTCCGAAGCACATGATGTGCCCTAGAAATGAATATGTAACCCTGTAAATACATTTGTTTATTATAAAAAGCTAAAATGTTGATAAAAATACCTATCATTGAAATTAAAAAATAATTTCCTCTTGGAGGAATGCATTGCTTGACTGACGCAAAGGGTGATAAGTACTATTGTTTGCGAACTGCAGCACCCCAATCGTTTCATTTTCAAGTTTAAGTTTGTTGACTGTGTGTATGTTTTGGTTCTACAAAGCTGTGTCCATCATAAAATTCAATAATCAATTAATTGCATTTATTCTTGCACCATGCGATCAATTACAAGTATTTTTCTTCTCTATGTTGTTTTTGCTGCCTGCAGCATGATCTATTTTACAGTTGTTTGGAGCATGTCTTCGGGAGCCACTGACCGGAGAAGCACGTATTAATCCTGCTGTAGTCATTGAGGCCAGCAGGTCAAACGAACAACAAAATGAACAAGTCACTCAGAGAAACTAATCAAGTCAAAAAGAATGAATCTTTGTGAACTGCACATCACTAGACAACATGCAAAATATCTCTCATTCATTCATTGCTATGATCATTGATCTCCTGAAGAAGATATTCCTTTTCCTTTCTTTCTGTGCCCCCAAATGTTTGGATACACTGGTAAAGTTACCAGGGCCCAGTTTCCTGACAGTGATGGAATTTAGGCTTAATAGTGTTTTAACGATGCATCTTTCCTCAAACAGCCGAAGATGTAACATATGCGTTTCCCAAAACACCAAGCAGAGAGAGCGTTCACTAAGTGTGTCGTTGAGGCATGTGTCGATACTGATAGGATCGAAAGAAAGGCAGTGCTGCTCTCAGGTCAGCTTTCTCTATTAAAATCTTACATTAATATTTGAATTATTCCACAATACTGATGACAGATCAGCTCCTAGAGAGATATTATCACCTATGGCTGCAAATATTGAGGCAGCTTATTCTAATGCTTACCCTTTTTATCCTTCGCTTGTTTGTAACAAATGCAAAAATATTGACCACTTTGTATTTGTAGTCAACTTAGTTGTGAATTTTTTGGCAGTCACAGAGATGTATAAACACTTTGATTCTATGTTTGTATTTGTATTTGTATTTATTATGGATCCCCATTAGCTGCCAAGGCAGCAGCTTCAATTCCTGGGGTCCAGCAACATTAAGGCAGTTTATAAAATTTTAAAAACATGACAATATATTCACAGATTTCACAACACACTGTGTGCCCTCAGGCCCCTTCTCCACCACTACCACATATCTACAGTACAAAATCCATGTGTACCTGTGTGTATAGTGTGTATGTTATCGTGTGTGTGTATGCATGTGTCTGTGCCTATGTTTGTGTTGCTTCACAGTCCCCGCTGTTCCATAAGGTGTACTTCTCCCCATCTTAGCTACTGTTGTATCAATATTTTTTGACCATGATAGTTTACAATCCAGGGTTACTCCAAGCAGTTAAGTCACCTCAACTTGCTGAATTTCCACATTATTTATTACAAGATTTAGTTGAGGTTTAGGGTTTAGTGAATGATTTGTCCCAAAAACAATGCTTTTAGTTTTAGAAATATTTAGGACTAACTTATTCCTTGCCACCCACTCTGAAACTAACTGCAGCTCTTTGTTAAGTGTTGCAGTCATTTCAGTCGCTGTAGTAGCTGACATGTATAGTGTTGAGTCATCCGTGTACATAGACACACTGGCTTTACTCAAAAGGCATGTCATTAGTTTAGTGGAGATCTTCTGTGTATAAAGTGACGCGGGAGGGTAAAAAAGCATCTAACGACGCACTTAGCTGTTCTACGAGTGGTCTGAGGCAGGAGTTAGATTACGAGCGTTTTCAAGTGCAACGTTAATAGCAATGGTTTTGGGAAACAGCTCTGGGATTTAACAATACTCCTATGAAGGTTCCAACGATGAACTTAGCCTTAAGATGCTTTTGGGAAACCAGGCCCAGGTTGACTGAACAAGGTGTAAAACATGACTGAACAAGGTGTAAAACAAATGCAGCCCGCGAGTAGTTTTAGAACAGCCCATGACATGGTTTATGAATGTAAAATGCAGCCCCCCCAATCCATGACAGGAATAAAAAAATATGGTTCAGATCTTTGAACTGTTTGGCTTAGAAACAAGCAATTTTAGCTGTACTAATGATGCAAGCATGACGCTAACGAATATGCACTCTAGAATCAATGGTACAGTGAACCATTATCATTAAAATAATTATTATACAAAAATAGATATAATAATATAGGATTCTTGGGGGGTCGCATGGTACTCCCAAATTAAAACTCCAGGTCGCACAGCAAAATATTTTGTTGCATATGCGACCAAATTGGGTTCAAGTAGTACATTATGTGTAGTAGGGCTGTCCCCATTTAGTTGACTGGTCGATTGTTTAGTTGATAGGCTGTTGGTCGACCAAGATTTTTTTAGTCGATCAGTGACAAATATATTTTTAAAAAATGTATGGTACACGAGACACCTGTCTGATTCACGCCTGTCTGAGTGGACTAATCCATTGTGGAGGCCGTGGGGATGGCACACCTGTATCACCAGTAGTACATTTACTGTTAATTACCATAATTTCTCATCTACAATGTTGGATTGGTTATGGTAATTTCTGTTCATGCATTCAATATATTATTATTACAGTCTTACCTTTGTCATTGTAGGAGTGGACACGTTGTTTGCAGAGCGCACAACCTAGGCTACACTTGTGAGAATTTTTATTTATTTAATTCCATTTAAAAGTTCTCAATTTATTCATTGTCTTTTGTTTGGAGCGCTCCTGTCAATCTTGAGTAAGGGCACGCACCTGATTACGCATAGAAGTAGGCCTAGGCTACCTGGACTGATCGCAAATGTAGGCCTATGAATGGGCCTATTTGGGGATCTGATACTATTTCTGATTTTCTTAACTCTTTCTTAACTCACCATCACTGTGTAGCTTCTCAAAGTATTTTTTTCTTCCCCTCAAACAGCAAGTAAACAAAGTCTGTTTTTACATCCATTGAGAATGACAATAGTTCCTCAACTTAGCCTATTTGAAAATCGTTCCAGCTCTCTCACCTTCGATAACCACTCAGCATGAAAGGGGGAAAAAATGTAATGCTCTGATCCAGTGGAAACGTCATAAAATAGGCCTACCTTTTACTTCATATCCGCAAATAGTCTACAGCTGTGTCTGTCTGTCTGGCGCTCACTGGCGTGGGAAACTCTGAGGGCAAGTTTGCTAGCAGGATTGGACTGGACCAAGTTAGTAGTTTATACAATGTTTCAAGTTCCTTGCAGACAGGCCATACATAGCCAATGTGATAGGTTATTTATTTTTATCAGGATATTGTCTACCTGCAGGCTGCAATGTCTTTATTTGTTGGTTTATGTAGGCTATTTTTACATATCGGATATAATTTACTTTTAGATTTGTATCATTTTCATTTAGATAGAATATTGATTAACCACATGACATTGATTTTGAGATATGAAGACTTTATTATAAATGAAATGAAACTGTTCCATGAAAATGTGCATATGAAAACCATAACTGGCACGCAGATCAGTACAAATGGTACAGCTTTTTTTCTTCTGGTTAGGCTGTATTGATCTCTGGCTCCCTCTTTAGTAATTTGTGTGTCTTCATTTGTAATCACAGTGCTTAAAGCATCACACAAGCTCAGTAGCCTACATATAGTTGATTTTATTCAAACATAGGGTGTAACCTAAGATGGCGCTGCAGGAGATGGCTGCCGTTTTACGACCATCTAACCAGTTGTGCTATTATGTGTGTTTTTTCGTGTTATTTGTAATTTATTCTGTACATAATGTTTCTGCCACCGTCTCTTATGACCAGAAAGAGCTTCTGGATATCAGGACAGCGATTACTCACCTCGTATTGGACTACGATTTTTTCTTCAATGTGTCAGACGCGAAGGATATTCTACAGACACCCGACAAGGCCCAAATCCCTGTCATTTGCATGAGAAAGAGACTGAGATATCGTGGATGTAGGTCAGGGTGCCTTGTAAGGATCCGACGGTGAGTGAGTAATCTGCCTCTTCCATCAATCCTATTAGCCAACGTACAATCATTGGAAAACAAAATGGACGACCTAAGATCAAGGATTTCCTACCAACAGGACATTAAAAACTGTAATATCTTGTGTTTCACAGAGTCGTGGCTGAATGGCGACATGGATAACATACAGCTGGCGGGATATACGCTACATCGGCAGGATAGAACGGCTGACTCCGGTAAAACAAGGGGTGGCGGTCTGTGTATATTTGTAAACAAAAGCTGGTGCATAAAATCTAATGCTAAGAAAGTCTCAAGGTTTTGCTCGCCTGAGGTAGAGTATCTCATGATAAGCTGTAGACCACACTATTTACCGAGAGAGTTTTCTATATTTTTCGTAGCTGTCTATTTACCACCACAAACCGATGCTGGCACTAAGATTGTACTCAATGACCTGTATAAGGCCATAAGCAAACAGGAAAACAGTCATCCAGAGACAGCGCTCCTAGTGGCCGGGGACTTTAATGCAGGGAAACAAATCCATTATACCTCATTTCTACCAGCATGTTAAATGTGCAACCAGACGAAAAAAATAACTCTAGACCACCTTTACTCCACACACGAGACCCGTACAAAGCTCTCCCTCGCCCTCCATTTGGCAAATCTGACCATAATTCTAACCTCCTGATTCCTGCTTATAAGATAAAACTAAAGCAGGAAGCACCAGTGACTCGGTTAATGAGGAATTGGTCAGATGACGCAGATGCTAAGCTACAGGACTGTTTTGCTAGCACAGACTGGAATATGTTCCTGGGATTCTTCCAATGGCATTGAGGAGTACACCACATCAGTCACTGGCTTCATCAATAAGTGTATCGATGACATCATCCCCACAGTGACCGTACGTACCCCAACCAGAAGCCATGGATTACAGGCAAAATCCGCACTGATCTAAAGGGTAGAGCTGCCGCTTTTAAGAAGCGGGACTCTAACCCAAACGCTTATAAGAAATCCTGCTATGCCCTCCGATGAACCATCAAACAGGCAAAGAGTCAATACAGGACCAAGATTGAATCGTACTACACCGGCTCCGACGCTCGTCGGATGTGGCAGGGCTTGCAAACTATCACAGACTACAAAGGGAAGCACAGCCGCGAGCTGCCCAGTGACACGAGCCTTCCAGACGAGCTAAATCACTTCTATGCTTGCTTTAAGGCAAGCAACACTGAAGCATGCATGAGAGCATCAGCTGTTCCGAATGACTATGTGATCACGCTCTCCGTAGCCAATGTGAGTAAGACTTTTAAGCAGGTCAACATTCACAAGGCCGTAGGGCCAGAAGGATTACCAGGACGTGTACTCCGAGCATGCGCTGACCAACTGGCAAGTGTCTTCACTGACATTTTCAACATGTCACTGACTGAGTCTGTAATACCAACATGTTTAAAGCAGACTACCATAGTCCCTGTTACCAAGTACACTAAGATAACCTGCCTAAATGACTACCGACCCGTAGCACTTGCGTCTGTCATGAAGCCATGAAGTGCTTTGAAAGGCCGGTCATGGCTCACATCAACACCATTATCCCAGAAACCCTAGACCAACTCCAATTTGCATAGCATCCCAACAGATCCACAGATGATGCAATCTCTATTGCACTCCACACTGCCCTTTCCCACCTGGACAAGAGGAACACCTACGTGAGAATGCTATTCATTGACTACAGCTCAGCGTTCAACACCATAGTGCCATCAAAGCTCATCACTAAGCTAAGGACCCTGGGACTAAACACCTCCCTCTGCAACTAGACTTCCTGACGGGCTGCCCCCAGGTGGTAAGGGTAGGACACCATCATTAAGTTTGACACAACAGTGGTAGGCCTGATCACTGACAACGATGAGACAGCCTATAGGGAGGAGGTCAGAGACCTGGCCGTGTGGTGCCAGGATAACAACCTCTCCCTCAATGTGATCAAGACAAAGGAGATGATTGTGGACTACAGGAAGAAAAAAAAGGACTGAGCACGCCCCCATTCTCATTGACGGGGCTGTAGTGGAACAGGTTGAGAGCTTCAAGTTCCTTGGTGTCCACATCACCAACAAACTATCATGGTCCAAACACACCAAGACAGTCGTGAAGAGGGAACGACAAAGCCTATTCCCCCTCCAGAGACTGAAAATATTTGGCATGGGTCCTCAGATCCTCAAAAAGTTCTACAGCTGCACCATCGAGAACATCCTGACTGGTTGCATCACCGCCTGGTATGGCAACTGCTCGGCCTCTGACCACAAGGCACTACAGAGGGTAGTGTGTATGGCCCAGTACATCACTGGGACCAAGCTTCCTGCCATCCAGGACCTCTAAACCAGGCGGTGTCAGAGGAAGGCCCTCAAAATTGTCAAAGACTCCAGCCACCCTAGTCATAGACTGTTCTCTCTGCTCCCGCAAGGCAAGCGGTACCGGAGCGCCCTGTCTAGGTCCAAAAGGCTTCTTAACAGCTTCTACCCCCAAGCCATAAGACTCCTAAACAGATAATCATGGCTACCCGGACTATTTGCATTGTCCCCCCCACAGTATATGGAAAAATACACGTTTTAAAATTTCAACCAATCGAAAGAACAGACGACTCTCGGTCAACCAATATTTTTTTTAGTTGGGTACAGCCCTAATGTGTAGGCTAGTCCAACAGTCCTGCAATCTACATTTTAGTCATTTAGCAGACACTCTTGTCCAGAGAAACTAGGGTAAAGTGCCTTGCTCAAGGGCACATAGACAGATTTAACACCTAGTCAGCTCGGGGATTCTAACCAGCAACCTTTCGGTTACTGGCCAAACACTCTTAACCGCTAGGCTACCTGTCCAGTATGTAGGCTAGTCCAACAGGCCTGCTATCTGTCCAGGATGTAGGTTAGTCCAACAGGCCTGCTATCTGTCCAGTATGTAGGCTAGTCCAACAGGCCTGCTATCTGTCCAGTATGTAGGCTAGTCCAACAGTCCTGCTATCTGTCCAGTATGTAGGCTAGTCCAACAGGCCTGCTATCTGTCCAGGATGTAGGCTAGTCCAACAGGCCTGCTATCTGTCCAGGATGTAGGCTAGTCCAACAGGCCTGCTATCTGTTCAGGATGTAGGCTAGTCTAACAGGCCTGTTATCTGTATAGTAGGCTAGTCTGCTATGCTATCTTTGATGAGGAAACACACTCAGCCTCCGCCATCTTGGCACAGTACGCTGTGGATGATTGATTGTGTGATTTAAAGATTTAATCCAATTTAAAGACGGCATGCTCTCCGCTCTGAGATAAAATACAATCTACTGAGCATTTACTGTAAGAGGAGAGGGAGACCGGTATAAATTGTCTATTTTGAAAAGTGAAGGAGAGAGACAGACATGGAACACACTCATACACACACTTATAGAGCAGAATTGTTCTACAGGTTATTAGGTGGTAATACCCCTTTGCATTATCAACTCTCTCTTTGTCTCATCCGTGACCAGTTCTATAGCTTTGTGTTTAAATATAGCATGGATAATTCACTTTTAATATTTACATGGATGTGGATTCACCAACTGGAAAAACACCTTTCGTCTATGCTTACACCATGTAGAAACAATAGTCTGAGAGTATGTGTATGAGTTTGTATATACATGAGTGTCTACCAACCCCCCCTTCATATGAAACACTCCACTATTCATATGGTAAAACAGACACCTTCATACAGAGTAGCCTATGCTGCTCACACACGTTCACACTGCCTGTGTACTAATGTATCTCACATACCTAAGAGAGAGAGAGCGAGAGAAGGGGGGGGGTGGACTAATGCAGAAATGTCTGCATTATTTACTACTTATCCCCTGTAGCTCAGTTGGTAGAGCATGGCGCTTGCAACGCCAGGGTTGTGGGTTCGTTTCCCACGGGGGGGCCAGTATGAAAAAAAATGTATGCACTCACTAACTGTAAGTCGCTCTGGATAAGAGCGTCCGCTAAATGACTAAAATGTAAAACAAGCATCTCTCTCTCTTTCACAAACGCTGACTGTACTTGTGTGTCTGGAGTGAGTGTAATCCTCCTAGTATGTGTGTTATTCCAGTGTGTCTGTGTATATTATTCTTCAGTACTGATGGGAGTCACTGATGATGTATAAAGCTGTATAAAGATCAGGCTTCACAGGGACGACGAGGCTAGTGGTCTTGACCGTGGGTGGTCCTGGTTAATATCCAGAGGGGGACCGCAGGCGGACAGGGTTAACGAGGGCCGGGGCAGTGAGGTGAGGAAGGGATGCTAGGTTTAATTCCCACCATACACCTCCCTACTGACTGTGATTAATTACCCAGAGATTCACAGCCAACCCCCTCACACACATTCTCAAATACACACACACACAGGGTTCTCCAGTTGTCTGTGTCTGTTGCCTGAGAATGACTAAGTGTAACCGTGCTCTCATGGCTACGGTCAATGTGGTCTTCAGTAAAGAAGCAGTATTTATTTTTACACAATTTTGGTAAAAATGTTACAAATAGGGAGGTTCAGGACCCTCGTAAGACATCCTACAATCCAAGCTAGATGCCCTCAACCTCACGCAAATTATCAACGAACCTACCAGGTACAACCCTAAATCCTTAAACATGGGTACCCTCATAGATATCATCCTGACTAATATACCCTCTAAATACACCTCAGCTGTCTTCAACCAGGATCTCAGCGATCACTGCCTTGTTGCCTGCGTCCGTAACGGGTCCGCGGTCAAACGACCACCCCTCATCACTGTCAAACGCTCCTAAAACACTTTAGCGAGAGGCCTTCCATTGACCTGGCCCAGGTATCCTGGATGATATAGATCTCATTCCGTCAGTAGAGGATGCCTGGTTGTTCCTTAAAAGTAATTTCCTCTCAATCTTAAATAAACATGCCCCATTCAAAAAATACAGAACTAAGAACCGATATAGCCCCTGGTTCTCCTCAGACTTGACTGCCCTTGACCAGCACAAAAACATCCTGTGGCGTACAGCATTAGCATCAAATAGCCCCCGCGATATGCAACTTTTCAGGGAAGTTAGGAACCAATATACACAAGCAGTCAGGAAAGCAAAGGCTAACTTTTTCAAACAGAAATTTGCATCCTGTAGCACTAACTCCAAAAAGTTTTGGGACACTGTAAAGTCCATGGAGAATAAGAGCACTTCCTCCCAGCTGCCCACTGCACTGAGGCTAGGAAACACTATCACCACCGATAAATCTACAATAATCGAGAATTTCAACAAGCATTTTGCTACAGCTGGCCATGCTTTCCATCTGGCTACCACTAACCCGGCACCAACTCTGCACCTCTGCTGCAACTTGCCCATGCCCCCCGCTTCTCCTTCACAAATTCAGACAGTTGATGTTTTGAAAGCGCTGCAAAATCTGGACCCCTACAAATCAGCTGGACTAGACAATCTGGACCCTTTCTTCCTAAAACTAGCCTCGAAATTGTCGCAACCCCTATTACTAGTCTGTTCAACCTCTCTTTCATAACGTCTGAGATCCCCAGAGATTGAAAGCTGCCGCGGTCATCCCCCCCTCTTCAAAGGGGTGACACTCTAGATCCAAACTGCTACAGACCTATATCCATCCTGCCCTGCCTTTCGAAAGTATTCAAAGCCAAGTTAACAAACAGATCATCGACCATTTCGAATACCACCGTACCTTCTCCGCTATGCAATCCGGTTTCCGAGCTGGTCACGGGTGCACTTCAGCCACGCTCAAGGTCCTAAACGATATTATAACCGCGATTGATAATAGACAGTACTGTGCAGCCGTCTTCATCGACCTGGCCAAGGCTTTCGACTCTGTCAACCACCGCATTCTTATTGGCAGACTAAATAGCCTTGGTTTCTCAAATGACTGCCTCGCCTGGTTCACCAACTACTTCTCAGATAGAGTTCAGTGTGTCAAATCGGAGGGCCTGTTGTCTGGACCTATGGCAGTCTCTATGGGGTGCCACAGGGTTCAATTCTGGGCCGACACTTTTCTCCGTGTATATCAATGATGTCGCTCTGCTGCTGGTGACTCTCAGATCCACCTCTACGCAGACGACACCATTTTGTATACATCTGGCCCTTCATTGGACACTGTGTTAACAAACCTCCAAACGAGCTTCAATGCCATACAACAATCCTTCAGTAGCCTTCAACTGCTCTTAAACACTAGTAAAACTAAATGCATGCTTTTCAATCGAACGCTGCTAGCATCCGCACCCGACTAGAATCACCACTCGACGGGTCTGACCTAGAGTATGTGGACAACTACAAATATCTAGGTGTCTGGTTAGACTGTAAACTCAACTTCCATACTCACATAAAGAATCTCCAATCCAAAGTTAAATCTAGAATCGGCTTCCTATTTCGCAACAAAGCCTCCTTCACTCATGCTGCCAAACATGCCCTCGTAAAACTGACTATCCTACCGATCCTTGACTTCGGCGATGTCATTTACAAAATAGCCTCCAACACTCTACTCAGCAAATTGGATGTAGTCTATCACAGTGCCATCCGTTTTGTCTCCAAAGCCCCATACACTACCCACCACTGTGACCTGTACGCTCTTGTTGGCTGGTCCTCACTACATGTTCGCTGCAGTCAAACCCACTGGCTCCAGGCCATCTATAAATCACTGCTAGGCAAATCCTCCGCCTATCTTAGCTCATTGGTCACCATAGCAGCACCCACCCGTAGTCTGCGCTCCAGCAGGTATATCTCACTGGTCATTCCCAAAGCCAACACCTCCTTTGGCCGCCATTCCTTCCAGTTCTCTGCTGCCAATGACTGGAACGAATTGCAAAATCTCTGAAGCTGGAGACTCTTATCTCCCCCAATAACTTTAAGCATCAGTTGTCAGAGCACCTTACCGATCACTGCACCTGTACACAGCCCATCTGAAATTAGCCCACCCAACTACCTCATCCCTATATTGTTATTTAATTTGCTCTTTTGCACCCCAGTATCTCTATTTGCACATAATCTCTTGCACATCTAGCATTCCAGTGTTAATACTATTGTAATTATTCTGCACTATAGCCCATTTATTGCCTTACCTCCATAACTTGCTACATTTGCACACACTGTATATATTTTTCTGTTGTATTTTCTGACTTTATGTTTTTTTTCTTTACCCCATATGTAACTCTGTGTTGTTTTTATTGCACTACTTTGCTTTATCTTGGCCAGGTCGCAGTTGTAAATGAGAACCTGTTCTCAACCTGGCTTACCTGGTTAAATAAAGGTGAAATAAAAAATAAATAAAAGACATCAGTAAAATGGAGGGATGTATTGCAAAAGGGAATAGCAAAATGGTGTTATACTGGGAAAAATTGGTTAATCTGTGGACATCAGAGGGTTGGAGTTAAGATCAGAATGAATGGTCAATTGGCCGATGTGGTGAAAATCCAGCACTTGAAGAAAGAAGAAATTAGAATATATGTATAATTATTTAACTACAGGTACAGTAGATGTGAGCGAAATAGCTTTAAGTAGCAATAGAAGTATTGTTGTCCGTTAGTTTACTCCAATTAGGGTAGGGATGGTAGGGTAGGGGAAAAAAGTATATAACAAATAAATAAAGGGGATTTGAAATTAAATTGATCAAATCAAATCAAATCAAATTTTATTGGTCACATGCGCCAATACAACAGGTGCAGACATTACAGTGAAATGCTTACTTACAGCCCTTAACCAACAGTGCATTTATTTTAAACAAAAAGTAAGAATAAAACAACAACAAAAAAAGTGTTGAGAAAAAGAGCAGAAGTAAAATAAAGTGACAGTAGGGGAGGCTATATATACAGTAAAATAAAGTGACAGTAGGGAGGCTATATATACAGGGGGTACCGTCGCATAGTCAATGCGGGGCACCGGCTAGTTGAGGTAGTTGAGGTAATATGTACATGTGGGTAGAGTTAAAGTGACTATGCATAAATACTTAACAGATAGCAGCAGCGTAAAAAGGATGGGGTGGGGGGCAGTGCAAATAGTCCGGGTAGCCATGATTAGCTGTTCAGGAGTCTTATGGCTTGGGGTAGAAGCTGTTGAGAAGTCTTTTGACCTAGACTTGGCACTCCGGTACCGCTTGCCGTGCGGTAGCAGAGAGAACAGTCTATGACTAGGTGGCTGGAGTCTTTGACAATTTTGAGGCCTTCCTCTGACACCGCCTGGTATAGAGGTCCTGGATGGCAGGGGAGCTTTGCCCCAGTGATGTACTGGGCCGTCGCACTACCCTCTGTAGTGCCTTGCGGTCAGAGGCCAAGCAGTTGCCATACCAGGCGGTGATGCAACCAGTCAGGATGCTCGATGGTGCAGCTGTAGAATTTTTTTGAGGATCTGAGGACCCATGCCAAATCTTTTAGTCTCCTGAGGGGGAATAGGCTTTGTCGTGTCCCTCTTCACGACTGTCTTGGTGTGTTTGGACCATGATAGTTCGTTGGTGATGTGGACACCAAGAACTTGAAGCTCTCAACCTGTTCCACTACAGCCCCGTCGATGAGAATAGGCGTGCTCAGTCCTCTTTTTTTCCTTAGTCCACAATCATCTCCTTTGTCTTGGTCACGTTGAGGGAGAGGTTGTTGTCCTGGCACCACACGGCCAGATCTCTGACCTCCTCCCTATAGGCTGTCTCATCGTTGATCGGTGATCAGGCCTACCACTGTTGTGTCGTCGGCAAACTTAATGATGGTGTTGGAGTCGTGCCTGGCCATGCAGTCATGGGTGAACAGAGAGTACAGGAGGGGACTGAGCACGCACCCCTGAGGGGCCCCCGTGTTGAGGATCAGTGTGGCAGATGTGTTGTTACCTACCCTTACCACCTGGGGGCGGCCCATCAGGGAAGTCCAGGATCCAGTTGCAGAGGGGAGGTGTTTAGTCCCAGGATCCTTAGCTTAGTGATGAGCTTAGAGGGCACTATGGTGTTGAATGCTGAGCTGTAGTCAATGAATAGCATTCTCACGTAGGTGTTCCTCTTGTCCAGGTGGGAAAGGGCAGTGTGGTGCGATAGAGATTGCATCATCTGTGGATCTGTTGGGGCGGTATGCAAATTGGAGTGGGTCTAGGTTTCTGGGATTATGCTGTTGATGTGAGCCATGACCAGTCTTTCAAAGCACTTCATGGCTACAGACGTCAGTGCT
>NW_025537273.1:10000-38129 GCF_020615455.1 Coregonus clupeaformis | reverse complement strand
AATAGATAAAAGTGGGCAAAGACAGAGAAAATAGTTATCAGTAATAGATAAACGGAAGACAGAGAGGAGAGTTATCAGTAATAGATAAGGAAGATAGAGGAGATATCAGTAATATATAAAGGGGAAGAGAGAGGAGAGTTAATGTAATAGATAAAGGAAGACAGAGAGGAGACATCAGTAATAGATAAAGGAAGGCAGATATGAGAGTTAATTGTACAGATAAAGGAAGACAGAGAAAAATAAAGCATCAGTACAGATAAACGGAAGACAGAGATATGAGATATCAGTAATAGATAAAGGAAGACAGAGAGGAGAGTTTATCAGCACAGATAAAGGGAAGAGAGATGGAGAGCAACAGTAATAGATAAAATGGAAAGATAGACAGGAGAGTTAATGTACAGATAAATAAGAGAGATATATTTATCAAGTAATAGATAAAGGAATAAGAGATGAGAGTTATCAGTACAGGGATAGTAAACGAGAGAGAGAGTTGATCAGTAATAGATAAAGGAAGGCAGAGAGGAGAGCCACTGTGTACAGATACAAAGGAAGGCAGAGGAGAGTTATCAGTAATAGATAAAAGGAAGACAGAGAGGAGAGCATCAGTACAGATAAAGGAAAAGAGAGGAGAGTTATCAGTAATAGATAATGGGGAGGCAGAGAGTAGAGTTATCAGTAATAGATAAAGGAATACAGAGAGAAGAGTTATCAGTAACAGATAAAGGGAAGACAGAGAAATACAGTTATCAGTAATAGATAAACTAAAGACAGAGAGAGAGTTATCAGCAGTAATAGATAAAGGGAAAGACAGAGAGGAGACATCAGTACAGATGAAGGAAGAGAGAGAGGAGAGTTATCAGTAATAGATAAAGGAAGATACAGAGGAGAGTTATCAGTAACAGATAAAGGAAGGCAGAGAGGAGATATCAGTAATAGATAAAGGAAGACAGAAATAGTTATCAGTAATAGATAAACTAAAGACAGAGAGGAGAGCTAATTAGTAACAGATAAAGGAAGACAGAGAGGAGACATCAAAATATTGTATTAAATAAGAGGAGTTATGTAATAGATAAAGGAAGCAGAGGAGAGCTATCAGTAATAGATAAAGGAAATAGCAGAGAGGAGAGCATCAGTACTAGATAAAGGAAGGCAGAGGAGGAGACATCAGTACATATAATGGGAATACAGAGAGGAGAGTCACCAGCAATAGATGTGCTTGGAACAAGAGAGGAGAGCACTTACAGATAAATAAAGATAGAGAGGAGAGCTATCAGTAATAGATAAAGGACAGAGAGGAGAGTTAATTAGCAATAGATGTGCTGAAAGACAGAGAGGAGAGTTAATGGTACAGATAAAGGGAAGGCAGAGAGGAGAGTTGTCAGTAATACATGTATGGAAGACATAGGAGAGCTAATTGCAATAGATGTGCTGGAAATAGCAGAGAGTGAGACATCAGCACAGATCTAAGGGAATAAGAGAGGAGAGACATCAGTAATATATAAAGTGGAATATAAGAGGAGAGCTATCAGTAATAGATAAGGAAGACAGAGAAAATAGTTATCATAATAGATAAAACGGAAGACAGAGAGGAGATATCATAGGATAAAGGAAGACAGAGAGGAGAGTTAACAGTAATAGATAAAGGAAGAGAGAGGAGAGTTATCAATAGATAAAGGAAGACAGAGAGGAGAGTTACTGCAATAGATAAATAAAGGCAGAGAGTGAGAGCATCAGTAACAGATAGAAGGAAGACAGAGAGGAGAGCTATATCAGTAATAGATAAGGAAGACAGAGAGGAGAGTTATCAGTAACAGATAAAGCTAAAGACAGAGAGGAGACATCAGTAATAGATAAAGGAAGACAGAGAGACATCAGTAATACAGATAGCTGTGGTAAAGAGAGATATGAGTTAATTAAAGTAATAGATAAAGCGAAGACAGATAGAGACATCAGTAATAGATAAAGGAAGAGAGAGGAGAGTTATCAGTAATAGATACAGGAAGGCAGAGAGGAGAGAGTTATCAGTAATAGATAAAGGAACGCAGAGAGGAGAGTTATCATAATAGATAAAGGAAGGCAGAGAGGAGAGTTAATGTACAGATAAAGGGAAGGCAGAGAGGAGAGTTATCAGTAATAGATAAAGGGAAATATTGAGAGGAGAGCCATCAGTACAGATGGTATAATACAGAGGAGAGAGCCATCAGCAATAGATAAATGGAGGCAGAGAGCAGAGTTAATTAGCACAGATAAAGGGAAGGCAGAGAAGAGTTTACTGCAGATAAAGGAAGACAGAGAAAATAGTTATCAGTAATAGATAAACGGAAGACAGAGAGGAGAGCTAATTAGTAATAGATAAAGGGAAGACAGAGAGGAGAGTTATCAGTAATAGATAAAGGAAGAGAGAGGAGAGCTAATGGTAATAGATAAAGCAAGACAGAGAGGAGAGTTATCAGTAATAGACAAAGGGAAGGCAGAGAGGAGACATCATAATAGATAAAGGAAGACAGAGAAAATAGTTATCAGTAATAGATAAACTGGAAGACAGAGATAGAGTTATCAGTAATATTAAAAGGGAAGACAGAGAGGAGAGCATCAGTAATAGACAAAGGAATAGCAGAGATGAGAGTTGCGTAACAGATGTACAAATACAGAGGAGAGCCATCAGCACAGATGTATGAATAAGAGAGAGTTTCATCAGTAACAGAAGGAACAGAGGAGAGTTTCATCAGTACAGATAAAGGAATAGCAGAGAGAGACAATGCACATATAATGGGAATAGCAGAGAGGAGAGTACCAGTAATAGATAAAGGAAGGCAGAGAGGAGAGCGAATTAAACACAGATAAATGAAGATAGAGAGGAGAGCTAATGTGCACAGATAAAGGAGACAGAGGATGGAGAGTTATCAGTAATGATAAAAGTGGAAGACAGAGAGGAGACATCAGCAATAGATAAAGGGCTGGGCAGAGAGAGACATCAGTAATACATAAAGGAAGACATAGGAGAGCTTTCATCAGCAATAGATAAAGGGAATGGCAGAGAGCAGACACTGCAATAGATTTGGCGGAAGGCAGAGGAGGAGAGTTCATTGCACATATAAAACACAGAGGAGAGACATCAGCAACAGATAAATGGAAGACAGAGAAAAGAAGTGATCAGTAATAGATAAAACGGGTAGACAGAGAGAGACATCATAACAGATAAAGGAAGACAGAGAGAGACACTGTGCACAGATAAATGGAAGAGATATGAGCCATCAGCAATAGATAAAGGAAGACAGATAGAGAGTTATCAGTAATAGATAAATGGAAGGGTTATCAGTAATAGATACAGGAATACAGAGATGAGAGTTATCAGTAATAGATAAAGGAACGCAGAGAGGAGAGTTATCAGTAATAGATAAAGGAAGGCAGAGAGGAGAGTTATCAGTAATAGATAAAGGAAGGTAGAGAGGAGAGTTATCAGTAATAGATAAAGACAGAGAGAGGAGAGCTATCAGTACAGATAAAGGGAAGGCAGAGAGATACTAGTAATAGATAATGGGGAGGCAGAGTAGAGTTTAATGTGTAATAGATAAAGGGAAGGCAGAGAGAAGACATTGCATAGATAAGGAAGACAGAGAAAATAGTTATCAGTAATAGATAAAACGGAAGACAGAGAGGAGAGTTATCAGTATTAGATACAAAGACAGAGGAGAGCTAATTGCAATAGATAAAGGGAAGAGAGGAGAGCATCAGTAATAGATAAAGGGAAGACAGAGATGAGATATCAGTACTAGATAAAGGGAAGGCAGAGAGGACATCAGTAATAGATAAAGGGAAGACAGAGAAAATAGTTATCAGTAATAGATGAAACTGAAGACAGAGAGGATACTGGCAATAGATAAAGGAAGACAGAGAGTGAGACATCAGTAATAGATGTGTAAAGTAAGAGAGGAGAGTTGTGTAATAGATAAAGGAATAAGTAGAGGAGGAGAGTTATCAGCAATAGATAAAGGAAGGCAGAGATGACATCAGCAATAGATAAAGGAAGGCAGAGATGAGGATATCAGTAATAGATAAAGGAACAGAGAGAGAGTTAATTAAGTAACATATAATGCAAACAGAGGATGAGAGCCAATTGGCACAGATAAATGAAATGCAAAGAGGAGGAGGAGTTATCAGTAATAGATAAAGGAAGACAGAGGAGAGCTGATCAGCAATAGATACAAAGGACACAGAGGAGGAGAGCACAAAGTAACAGATAAAGGAAGACAGAGAGGAGAGCATCAGCAATAGATAAATAAATAAGAGAGGAGAGCTAATTAGCAATACATAAAGGAAGACATAGAGAGCCATCAGTAATAGATAAAGGCAGAGAGGAGAGTTATCAGTAATAGATTTAAGGAAGGCAGAGAGGAGAGCATCAGTAATATATAAAGGGAAGACAGAGAGAGAGTTATCAGTAATAGATAAAGGGAAGACAGAAAGAAAATATTATCAGTAATAGATAAACGGAAGACAGAGAGGAGACATCAGTACAGATAAAGGAAAGACAGAGGAGGAGAGCATCGTGCACAGATACAAAGAGAGAGGAGAGTTACATCAGTAATAGATAAAGGAAGGCAGAGAGGAGAGTTTATCAGTAATAGATAAAGGAAGACAGAGAGTGAGAGCATCAGTACATATAAAGGAAGACAGAGAGGAGAGCATCAGCAATAGATAAATGGGACGACAGAGAAAGAGAGCTAATGTGCACAGATAAATGAATAAGAGAGGAGAGCTTATCAGCAATACATAAAGGGAAGACATAGAGAGTTAATTAGTAATAGATAAAGGCAAGAGAGGAGAGCCATCAGTACAGATTTAAGGTATGCAAGAGAGGAGAGCATCAGTACATATAAATAAGACAGAGAGGAGGAGTTACCTGTGTAACAGATAAAGGAAGACAGAGAAAATAGTTACTGGTAATATATAAAAACGGAAGACAGAGAGGAGAGTTATCAGTAATAGATAAAGGAAGACAGAGAGCAGAGTTATCAGTAATAGATAAAGGGAAGAGAGAGTGAGAGCATCAGTAATAGATAAAGGAAGACAGAGAGGAGAGTTATCAGTAATAGATAAAGGAAGGCAGAGAGGAGAGTTACCAGTAATAGATAAAGGGAAGACAGAGAGGAGAGCTACTGCACAGATAAAGGGAAGATGAGAGTTAATTGTAATAGATAAATAAGACAGAGAGAGCTATCATAACAGATAAATAAATGACAGAGAGGAGAGTTATCAGTAATAGATGTGTTGGTAAAGAGAGGAGAGCCATCAGTACAGATGTATGGGAAGACAGATAGAGAGTTAATTGTTAATGATAAAGTGGAAGAGAGATAATGCACAGATAAAGTAATGCAGAGATGAGATGCCACTGTGCACAGATAAAGGAACACAGAGAGGAGAGTTACTCAGTAATAGATAAATGGGAAGGCAGAGAGGAGAGTTAATTGTGTTAGATAAAGGAAGGCAGAGATGAGAGTTATCAGTAACAGATAAATAAAGACAGAGAGGAGATATCAGTAATAGATAAAGTAAGGCAGAGAGAGAGTTATCAGTAATAGATAATGGGAGGCAGAGATATTACCAGCAACATAAAGGAAGGCAGAGAGAAGAGTTATCAGTAATAGATAAAGGAATATAGAGAAATAGTTATTATCAGTAATAGATAAACTTGGAAGACAGAGAGGAGACATCAGCAATAGATAAAGGAAGACAGAGAGGAGAGTTTATCAGTAATAGATAAAGGAAGAGAGAGGAGAGCTATCAGTAATAGATAAAGGAAGACAGAGAGGAGAGCTATCAGTACAGATAAAGTGGAAGCAAATAGAGAGGAGAGTTATCAAAATAGATAAAGGAAGACAGAGAAAATAGTTACTTAGTAATAGATAAACGGAAGACAGAGGAGAGTTATCATACAGATAGCTAAAGACAGAGAGGAGAGTTATCAGTAATAGATAAAAGGAAGGCAGAGGGAGGAGAGTTATGTGTAATAGATAAAGGAAGGCAGAGGATGAGAGAGCATCAGTAATAGATAAAGGAAGATAAGAGGAGCTATCAGTAAGAGATA
The DNA here is from genome assembly GCF_020615455.1 of Coregonus clupeaformis. Classification (NCBI taxonomy): domain Eukaryota; kingdom Metazoa; phylum Chordata; class Actinopteri; order Salmoniformes; family Salmonidae; genus Coregonus; species Coregonus clupeaformis. The sequence goes on along the minus strand of NW_025537273.1, from coordinate 32,041 downwards.
AAGGGGAGACAGAGGAGAGCTGCATCAGTAATAGATAAAGGAAGACAGAGAGGAGAGCTAATTGCACAGATGCTGGGGCTGCAGAGAGGAGCATCAGTAATACATAAAGGAAGATAGAGAGCATCAGTACAGACAAAGGAAGGCAGAGAGAGAGTTATCAGTAATAGATTTAAGGAAGGCAGAGAGGAGAGCTAATGGTAATATATAAAGACAGAGGAGAGTTATCAGTAATAGATAAAAGGGGAAGACAGAGAAAATAGTTATCAGTAATAGATAAACGGAAGACAGAGAGGAGAGCTATCAGTAATAGATAAAGCGAAGACAGAGAGGAGATATCAGTAATAGATAAAGGAAGAGAGATAGAGGAGCTATCAGTAACAGATAAAGGAAGACAGAGAGGAGAGCTACCAGTAATAGATAAAGGGAAGGCAGAGAGGAGTTATCAGTAATAGATAAAGGGAAGACAGAGAGGAGAGTTATCAGTAATAGATAAAGGGGAAGACAGAGAGGAGAGTATCAGTAATATATAAAGGAAGACAGAGAGAGAGAGTTATTTAGTAATAGATACAGAAGAGGAGAGGAGAGCTATCAGTAATAGATAAGGAAGGCAGAGAGGAGTTATCAGTAATAGATAAAGGAAGACAGAGAGGAGAGTTATCAGTAATAGGATAAAATATAAAGACAGAGAGGAGAGTTATCAGTGATAGATAAAGGAAGACAGAGAGGAGAGCTATCAGTAATAGATAAAGGGAAGGCAGAGAGGAGAGTTATCAGTAATAGATAAAGGAAGATAGAGGAGAGTGATCTACAGATAAAGTGGAAGGCAGAGAGGAGAGTTATCAGTAATAGATATTGAAGACAGAGAGGAGAGTTATCAGTAATAGATAAAAGGAAGAGAGAGGAGAGTTGATTGTAATAGATAAAGTGGAAGACAGATAGGAGAGTTATCAGTAATAGATAAAGGAAGAGAGAGTGAGAGTTAATTAGTAATAGACAAAGGAAAGAGAGAGTCATCAGCAGATGAACCAGAGAGGAGAGCATCAGCACAGATGTATTGAAATGCTAAGATGAGCTAATTAGCAACAGATTAAAATGAATAAAGTAAGAGATGAGCCACTGTAACAGATGCAGACAGATGAGAGCCATCAGTACAGATGAAAGGAATGTAGAGATAGAGGAGCTATCAGTAATAGATAATGGAAGGCAGAGAGTAGACAAAGTAATAGATGTGCTGGAAGGCAGAGAGGAAGAGACATCAGTACAGATAAAGGAAGACAGAGAGCAGACATCAGTAATAGATGAAGGAAGACAGAGAGGAGAGCTATCAGTAATAGATAAAGGAAGAGAGAGGAGACATCAGCACAGATAAATGGAAGACAGAGAGGAGAGCTATCAGTAACAGATACAAATAAGGCAGAGAGAGAGTTAATGCACAGATAAAGGAAGACAGAGAGGAGAGTTATCAGTAATAGATAAAGCAAGACAGAGAGAGAGCTATCAGTAACAGATAAAGGAAGACAGAGAGGAGTTACTGGTAACAGATAAAGGAAGAGAGAGGAGAGTTAATGCACAGATAAAGGAAGGCAGAGAGGAGAGATATCAGTACAGATAAAGGAAGACAGAGAGAGAGTTATCAGTAATAGATAAAGGAAGACAGAGAGGAGAGTTACTTGTGTAATAGATAAAGGAAGACAGAGGAGTGAGAGTTATCAGCAATAGATAAAGGAAGGCAGAGAGTGAGAGTTCATCAGTAATAGATAAAGGAAGACAGAGAGGAGGAGTTATCAGTAATAGATAAAGGAAGGCAGAGAGGAGAGTTATCAGTAACAGATGAAGGAATATGAGGAGAGTTATCAGTAATAGATAAAGGAAAGAGAGGAGAGCTAATTAAAATAGATAAAGGGAAGACAGATAGGAGAGCTATCAGTAATAGATAAAGGAAGAGAGATGAGAGCTATCAGTAATAGATAAAGGAAGGCAGAGAGGAGAGTTATCAGTAATAGATAAGGAAGGCAGAGGAGGAGAGCACTGCAATAGATAAAGGAAGGCAGAGAGGAGAGCATCAGTACAGATAAATAATAAGAGAGAGCTAATTGTGCACAGATGTGCTAAGACAGAGAGGAGACATCAGTAATAGATAAAGGAAGAGAGAGGAGAGTTATCAGTAATAGATAAAGGGAAGGAAGAGAGGAGAGCTAATTTTCAGTAATAGATGTGGCAAACATTAAGAGAGTAGAGCTAATTAGCAATAGATACAAAGGAACATTGTGAGATGAGGAGCTATCAGTACAGATGGAAGGAAGACAGAGAGGAGAGTTATCAGTAATAGATAAAGGGAAGGCAGAGAGGAGAGTTATCAGTAATAGATAAGGAAGACAGAGTGAGAGCATCAGTAATAGATAAAGGCTGGCAGAGAGATACATCAGTAATAGATAAAGGAAGACAGAGAGAGGAGTTATCATGAAGTGATGTATGGAAGAGAGAGGAGAGTTACCAGTAATAGATGAAGGAAGACAGATAGAGAGTTATCATAATAGATAAAGGGAAGAGAGAGGAGGGAAATATCAGCACAGATAAAGGAAGGCAGAGAGAGAGTTATCAGTAATAGATAAAGGAAGGCAGAGAGGAGAGTTATCAGTAATAGATAAAGGGAAAAGGCAGAGAGGAGAGTTAATGTAATATATAAAGGAAGACAGAGAGGAGTTATCAGTAATAGATGGGTGGAAGGGAAGGCAGAGAGGAGAGCATCAGTAATAGATAATGGGAAGGCAGAGAGGAGAGTTATCAGTAATAGATAAAGGGAAGGCAGAGAGGAGAGTTATCACAATAGATAAAGGAAGGCAGAGAGGAGGAGTTACTCAGCAATACAAGCAAGACAGAGAGTGAGAGTTATCAGTAATAGATAAAGGGAAGAGAGAGTAAGAGTTAATTAGTAATAGATAAAGGAAGACAGAGAGGAGACATCAGTAATAGATAAATGGGAAGGCAGAGAGTGAGAGTTGATTTGCAATAGATAAAGACAGAGAGGAGAGTTATCAGCAATAGATAAAGTGGAAGGCAGAGATGAGTTATCAGTAATATATAATGGAATACAGAGAGGAGAGTCACCAGAATAGATAAATGGAAGGCAGAGAGTGAGGACATCGCAACATGTGGAATAGAGAGTGAGAGTTATCAGTAATAGATAAAGGAGAGAGATAGAGTTATCAGCAATAGATAAAGGAAGACAGATGACATCAGCACAGATAAAGGAAGGCAGAGAGGAGAGACATCAGTAATACATAAAGGGAAGACATAGAGAGTTTAATTGTGCAATAGATAAAGGAAGGCAGAGAGAGAGTTATCAGTAAGGATTTAAGGAAGGCAGAGGAGAGCTGTCAGTAATATATAAAGACAGAGAGGAGAGCTTTACTCAGTAATAGATAAATATAAAGACAGAGGCACTGAATATCAGTAATAGATGAACTAAGACAGAGATGAGAGCATCAGTAATAGATAAAGTGGAAGACAGAGAGGAGAGCTATCAGTAAGATAAAGGGAAGAGAGAGGAGACATCATGAATAAGATGTATTAAATGATTAAAAGATATTTTTATGTTTAACACAATAGATAAATAATATGAGATAGACACTGTGCAATAGATAATGGAAGACAGAGAGGAGAGTTATCAGTACAGATAAAGTGAAGACAGAGAGGAGAGCTATCACAGTACAGATGTATGGAAGACAGAGATAGAGTTAATGGTAATAGACATACAGGGAAGAGAGAGAGAGTTATCAGTAATAGATAAAGGAAGGCAGAGAGGTGAGTTATCAGTAATAGATAAATAAAGACAGAGAGGAGAGTTATCAGTAATAGATAAAGAGAAGACAGAGAGGAGAGCTATCAGTACAGATAAAGGAAGATTGAGGAGGAGAGAGCTATCAGTAATAGATACGCTGGAAGAGAGAGGAGAGTTATCAGTAATAGATACAATGGGAAGAGATATGAGAGCATTGTAATAGATAAAGGAAAGACAGAGATAGAGCTACTGCACAGAGGCTGAAGAATGGAGAGAGAGTTACACTGCAACAGATAAAGGGAAGACAGAGATGAGACATATCAGCAACAGATGTGCTGAAGGCAGAGGAGAGCCACTAGTAATAGATAAAAGGGAAGACAGAGGAGCCATCAGTAATAGATAAAGGAAGGCAGAGAGGAGAGCTACTGGCAATAGATAAAAGGGAAGACAGAGGAGGAGAGTTAATTAGTACAGATAAAGGAAGATAGAGAGTCACTGGCACAGATGGAAGACAGATAGGAGAGCATCAGTACTAGATAAAGGAAGAGAGAGGAGATATCAGTAAGAGATAAAGGAAGGCAGAGAGGAGAGTTATCAGTAATAGATAAAGGAAGGCAGAGAGGGCAGAGGAGCATCAGTGACAGATAAAGGAAGGCAGAGAGGAGGAGTTATCAGTAATATATAAAGGAAGACAGAGAGTAGAGAGTTACTGCACAGATAAAAGGAAGGGGCAGAGAGGAGAGTTATCAGTACAGATAAATGGAAGGCAGAGAGGAGAGCATCAGCAAGACAAAGGAAGGCAGAGAGGAGAGCTTATCAATATAAAGGAAGGCAGAGAGGAGAGCGACTGCAATAGATAAAGGAAGACAGAGAGAGAGCTACTGGTAATAGATAAAGGAAGAGGAGAGTGAGAGCATCAGTACAGATAAAGGAAGACAGGAGGATGAGACATCAGCACAGATGTGTTGAAGGCAGAGATGAGCATCAGCACAGATAAAGGAAGACAGAGAGGAGAGTTATCAGTAACAGATAAAGGAAGGCAGAGAGGAGAGTTAAATTTTAGCAATATATACTGGGAAGGCAGAGAGGATACCAGTAATAGATGTATGGGAAGGCAGAGAGAGAGCCATCAGTAATGATGTATAAAGATAGAGAGGAGAGCCATCATATTAGATAAAGGAGACAGAGAGGAGAGCTACCGTAACAGATGTGCTGAAGACAGAGAGGAGAGCACGCACAGATGTGCTAATGCAGAGGAGGAGCATCAGCAATACATAAAAGGGAAACACACAGAGTTTCACTAAATACAGATGGGTGTAATAAGTAGAGAGGAGAGTCATCAGTAATAGATCTATGTGGAAGGCAGAGAGTGAGACATCAGTAATATATACAAAGACAGAGAGGAGATATCAGTAAATAGATAGCTGGAAGACAGAGAGCAACAGTTGATTTAAAGACAGACAACTTAAATGACAGAGATAGACATCAGTAATAGATAAAGGAAGACAGAGAGGAGAGTTAATGCAATAGATAAATGGGAAGAGAGAGGAGAGTATCAGTAATAGATAAAGGAAGACAGAGGAGGAGAGTTGACTTATAATGATAAAGTAGGGTTACAGAGAGGAGAGTTATCAGTAGTTAGATAAAGGAAGACAGAGAGGAGAGCTATCAGTAACAACAAAGGAAGTACAGAGAGGAGAGCTAAGGCACAGAGGAAGAGGAGGAGATTATCAATATGTAGATAAAGGGAAGAGCAGAGGAGAGATTCTCAGTATACAGATAAAGGAAGGCAGAGAGTAGAGGTAAAACAGACAGAGAGAGTTATCAGTACTAGATAAAAATGAAAGACAGAAGAGAGTTTATCAGTAATAGATAAAGGAAGACAGAGAGGAGAGTTATCATAATAGATAAAGGAACAGATAGGAGTTATCAGTATAGATACAAAGAAAGAGAGAGATTATCGAGTATAGATAAAGGCGAAGAAGTTATCGAGTCTCGAGAGCATCTCAGTAATATATAAATGTGAAGTACCTAGTAGAGTGAGACGTTATTCCCAGCCGAATCCTAGCATCAACCCAGGTAACGAAAGTCTCCTATGAACCACGTCTGCTATATAGATAAAGGAAGACAGACAAGGAGAGTTATCAGTAACAGAACGAAGGAAGACAGAAGGAGAGTTACTCTGTAATAGATAAAGGAAGGAGATGAGGAGAGTTATCAGTATACGAGCAAAGGAACGCAGAGAGAGAGAGTTATAATAGCAAACCTGGAAGGCAGAGAGGGAGAGTTATCAGTATGAGATAAAAGGAAGGCAGAGAGGAAGAGTTATCAGTATCTAGTTAAGCAGAAAGACAGAGATTATCAATTGTAATCAGAGAAAGCAAGGAGAGAGGAGAGTTACTCATGTACAGATATAATGGGAAAGGCAGAGAAGTAGAGTTACCAGTAATAGATAAAGGGAAGGCAGAGAGAAGATTATCAGCTTAATAGATAAAGGAAGATAGAGAAAAATTTATCAGTAATAGATAAACGGAAGAAGAGAGGAGAGTCAGTAATTAAAGGAAGACAGAGAGGAGAGTTATCAGTATGAGATACAAAGAGGAACAGAGAGAGGGTTATCTAATAGATAAAGGAGAATACAGAGAGTGAGAGTTACTCAATATGGAAATAGAAAAAGGAAGGCAGAGAGGAGAGTTATCAGTAATTAGAAAAAACAGAGAGGAATTATCAAATATCTGAAGTGGAAGACAGAGAGGAGAGTTATCAGTATGGAAATAAATAAAGACAGAGAGAGATTATCAGTAAACAGATAAAGGGAAAGAGAGAGGAGATATCAGCATATCGATAAAGGAAGGCAGAGAGGGGAGTTATCAGTAATAGATAAAAGGGAAGATAGAGAGATTATCAGTAATAGAAAAAAGAGAAGACAGAGAGGAGATTATCAGTAATAGATAAAGGAAGACAGACAGGAGAGTTATCAATATAGATAAAGAGGAAGGCAGAGAGGAGAGTTACTCAGTAACAAGATAAAAGGGACAGAGAGAGGAAGTTAATGCAGTGAGTAAAGGAAGGCAGAGAGTGAAGTTATCAGTGCATAGATAAAGAAAGACAGAGAGAGATATCAGTATGGAGATAAAGGGAAGAGCAGAGTAGGAGTGCTATGAGGAAATCGAAACAAGGAAGACAGATAGGAGAGTTATCAGTAATAGATAAAGGGAAGAGAGAGAGATTATCATGCAATACGATAAAGGAAGGCAGAGAGGTGAGATTATCAGTAATAGATAAAGGAAGGCAGAGAGGAGGTTATCAGTAAGATCAAGGAAGAACAAAGAGAGGAGAGTTATTTGTAAAAAGGAAGACAGAGAGGAGATTACTCAATAGATAAAAGGAAGACAGAGAGGAGATTCTCAATTAGATACAGGGAAAGAGAGGAGAGTTATGTAAGATAAAGGAAAGGCAGAGAGGGAGTTTATGTAATAGATAAAGGAAAGACAGAGAGTAGATATCAGTAATAGAATAAAGAGAAGACAGAGAGGAGAGTTATCAGTCAGATAAAGGAAGACAGAGAGGAGAGATTATCAGTAACAGATAAAAAGGAAAAGGCAGAAGAGGAGAGTTATCAGTATAGATGCTAAAGGAAGACAGAGGAGAGTTCCAATTGGAAATAAAGGAAGGCAGACAGAGGATTATCGATGTAGTAAATAAAAGACAGAGAGGAGATATCAGAATGATAAAGTAAAGAGAGAGGAGAGCATCCTCAACAGATAAAGGAAGACAGATAGAGAAGTTCCATCAGTATGGAAATAAAGGAAGAGAGAGGAGTTACTGCACATATGATAAAAACAGAGAGAGTTATCAATAGAATAAAAGGAAGCTAGAGAGAGAGTTATCAGTAATAGATAAAGGAAGGCAGAGAGGAGAGTTATCACAGTAATAGATAAAGGAAGGCAGAGGAGGAGAGATATCAATAGATAAAGGGAAGACAGAGATGAGAGTTAATCAGTACAGATAAAAGGAAAAGAGAGAGAGTTATCAATAGATAAATGGGAAGGCAGAGAAGAGAGTAGTTATCAGTAATAGATAAAGGGAAGGCAGAGAGAAGAGTTATCAGTAATAGATAAAGGGAAGACAGAGAAAAGAAGTTATCAGTAATAGATAAACGGAAGACAGAGAGGAGAGTGTAATGTGTACATAAAGGAACAAGACAGGAGAGTTATCAGTAATAGATAAAGGAAGACAGAGAGGAGAGTTATCAAGTAATAGACAAAGGGAAGACAGAGAGGAGAGTTACTCAATGTAGATAAAGAAAGGGAGAGAGGAGAGTTATCAGTAATAGATAAAGGAAGACAGAGAGGAGAGTTATCAGTAATAGATAAAGGAAGACAGAGAAGTTATCAGTAATAGATAAAAAGGGAAGACAGAGGAGAGAGTTATCACAGCAGATAATAGATAAAGGAAGAGCAGAGAGAGATTATAAAGTGACAGATAAAGGGAAGCAGAGAGAAGAGTTATCAGTAATAGATAAAGGAAGACAGAGAGTTATCAGATAGATAAAGGGAGAGAGTTATCAGTAATAGATAAAGAAGACAGAGAGAGAGTTATCAGTAATAGATAAAGGGAAAGCAGAGAGAGAGTTATCAGTAATAGATAAAGGGAAGACAGAGAGAGAGAGTTATCAGTAATAGATAAAGGAAGGCAGAGAGAGAGTTATCAGTAATAGATAAAGGGAAGACAGAGAGGAGAGTTATCAGTAATAGATAAAGGAAGAGAGAGGAGAGTTATCAGTAATAGATAAAGGAAAGACAGATAGGAGAGTTATCAGTAATAGATAAAGGAAGAGAGAGGAGAGTTATCAGTAATAGATAAAGGAAGGCAGAGAGAGAGTTATCAGTAATAGATAAAGGGAAGGCAGAGAGAGAGAGTTATCAGTAATAGATAAAGGGAAGGCAGAGAGAGAGAGTTATCAGTAATAGATAAAGGGAAGGCAGAGAGGAGAGTTATCAGTAATAGATAAAGGGAAGACAGAGAGAGTTATCAGTAATAGATAAAAGAAGGACAGAGAGGAGTTATCATGTAAGATAAAGGGAAGGCAGAGAGAGAGTTATCAGTAATAGATAAAGGAAGTTAGAGAGAGAAGAGAGTTATCAGTAATAGATAAAGGGAAGACAGAGAGGAGAGTTATCAGTAATAGATAAAGGGAAGACAGAGAGGAGAGTTATCAGTAATAGATAAAGGAAGGAGAGAGGAGAGTTATCAGTATCAGATAAAGGAAGACAGAGAGGAGAGTTATCAGTAATAGATAAAGGGAAGACAGAGAGAGTTATCAGTAATAGATAAAGGAAGACAGAGGAGGAGAGTTATCAATAGTAGAATAAAGGGAAGACAGAGAGAGAGTTATCAGTTAGATAAAGGAAGACAGAGAGGAGGAGTTACTCAGTAATAGATAAAGGGAAGAGAAGAGTTGAATCAATAATAGATAAAGGAAAGGCAGAGAGTAGAGTTACTCAGTAATAGATAAAGGAAGACAGAGAGGAGAGTTATCAGTATAGATAAGAAGAGAGAGGAAATTATCAGTAATAGATAAAGGGAAGACAGAGAGAGAGAGTTATCAGTAATAGATAAAGGAAGACAGAGAGGAGAGTTATCAGTAATAGATAAAGGGAAGACAGAGGAGAGTTATCAGTAATAGATAAAGGGAAGACAGAGAGAGAGTTATCAGTAATAGATAAAGGGAAGACAGAGAGGAGAGTTATCAGTAATAGATAAAGGGAAGAGAGAGGAGAGTTATCAGTAATAGATAAAGGGAAGACAGATAGAGAGTTATCAGTAATAGATAAAGGGAAGAGAGAGGAGATAATTATCAATGTAGATAAAGGAAAAGCAAAGTTATAGTATAGATAAAGGGAAGACAGAGAGAGAGTTATCAGTAATAGATAAAAGGGAAGGCAGAGATTATCAATGTAGGGAAGCAGAGGAGAGTTATCAGTAATAGATAAAGTGAAGACAGAGAGGAGAGTTATCAGTAATAGATAAAGGAAGACGAGAGAGAGTTATCAGTAATAGATAAAGAAGAAGAGAGGAGAGTTATCATGTAATAGATAAAGAAGACAGAAGAGAGTTATCAGTAATAGATAAAAAAGACAGAGGAGAGTTATCAGTAATAGATAAAGGAAAGACAGAGAGGAGAGTTATCAGTAATAGATAAAGGAAGGCAGAGAGGAGAGTTATCAGTAATAGATAAAAGGGAAGACAGAGAGAGAGTTATCAGTAATAGATAAAGGAAGCAGAGAGGAGAGTTATCAGTAATAGATAAAGGAAAGACAGAGAGGAGAGTTATCAGTAATAGATAAAGGAAGAGAGAGGAGTTATCAGTAATAGATAAGGAAGACAGATAGAGAGTTATCAGTAATAGATAAAGGGAAGACGAGGAGAGTTATCAGTAATAGATAAAGGAAGACAGAGAGGAGAGTTATCAATATAGATAAAGGAAGACGAGAGAGAGAGTTATCAGTAATAGATAAAGGAAGGCAGAGAGAGAGAGTTATCAATAATAGATAAAGGAAGACAGAGAGGAGAGTTATCAGTAATAGATAAAGGGAAGGCAGAGAGGAGAGTTATCAGTAATAGATAAAGGGAAAGGACAGAGAGAGAGTTATCAGTAATAGATAAAGGGAAGACGAGAGGAGAGTTATCAGTAATAGATAAAGGGAAGACAGACAGGAGAGTTATCAGTAATAGATAAAGGAAGAGAGAGAAGAGTTACTCAGTAATAGATAAAGGAAGACAGAAGGAGATTATCAGTAATAGATAAAGGAAGAGCAGAGGAGAGTTATCAGTAATAGATAAAGTGGGAAGACCAGAGAGGAGAGTTATCAGTAATAGATAAAGGGAAGACAGAGAGGAGAGTTATCAGTAATAGATAAAGGGAAGAGAGAGAGAGTTATCAATAATAGATAAAGGGAAGGCAAAGGAGTTATCAGTAATAGATAAAGAAGACAGAGAGGAGAGTTATCAGTAATAGATAAAGGAAGACAGAGAGGAGAGTTACTCAGTAATAGATAAAGGGAAACAGAGAGAGAGAGTTATCAGTAATAGATAAAGGGGAAGACAGAGAGGAGAGTTATCAGTAATAGATAAAGGGGAAGACAGAGGATAGTTATCAGTAAAGATAAAGGGAAGGCAGAGAGGAGAGTTATCAGTAGATAAAGGGAAGACAGAGAGGAGAGTTATCAGTAGATAAAGGGAAGAGAGAGGAGAGTTATCAGTAATAGATAAAGGGAAGACAGATAGGAGAGTTATCAGTAATAGATAAAGGAAGAGAGAGAGGAGAGTTATCAGTAAAGATAAAGGAAGACAGAGAGGGAGAGTTATCAGTAATAGATAAAGGGAAGACAGAGAGGAGAGTTATCAGTAATAGATAAAGGGAAGACAGAGAGAGAGTTATCAGTAATAGATAAAAGGAAGACAGAGAGAGTTATCAGTAATGGATAAAGGAAGACAGAGAGGAGAGTTATCAGTAATAGATAAAGGAAGACAAGAGGAGAGTTATCAGTAATAGATAAAGGGAAGAGAGAGGAGAGTTATCAGTAATAGATAAAGGGAAGACAGAGAGGAAAGTTATCAGTAATAGATAAAGGGAAGACAGAGAGGAGAGTTATCAGTAATAGATAAAGGAAGACAGAGAGGACAGTTATCAGTAATAGATAAAGGGAAGGCAGAGAGAGATTATCAGTAATAGATAAAGGAAGACAGAGGAGAGATTATCAATAAGATAAACGGAAGGCAGAGAGGAGAGTTATCAGTAATAGATAAAGGGAAGACAGAGAGGAGAGTTATCAGTAATAGATAAAGGAAGACAGAGAGGCAAGAGTTATCAGTAATAGATAAAGGAAGACAGAGAGTGATATCAGTGTAATAGATAAAGAGGAAGACAGAGAGAGTTATCAGTAATAGATAAAGGGAAGGCAGAGAGGAGAGTTATCAGTAATAGATAAAGGAAGACAGAGAGGAGAGTTATCAGTAATAGATAAAGGAAAACAGAAGAGAGTTATCAGTAATAGATAAAGGGAAGACAGAGAGGAGAGTTATCAGTAATAGATAAAGGGAAGGCAGAGAGAGAGTTATCAATGTAATAGATAAAGGAAGGCAGAGAGAGAGTTATCAGTGAATAGATAAAGGGAAGTACAGAGAGGAAATTAAGTAATAGATAAAAGGGAAGACAGAGGAGAGTTATCATAGAATAAAGAGGAGAGGAGAGTTATCAGTAATAGATAAAGGAAGACAGAGAGAAGTTATCAGTAATAGATAAAGGAAAGAAAGAGAGGAGAGAGTTATCAGTAATAGATAAAGGAAGACAGAGAGGAGAGTTATCAGTAATAGATAAAGGGAAGGCAGAGAGAGAGTTATCAGTAATAGATAAAGGAAAGGCAGAGAGGAGAGTTATCAGTATATAGATAAAGGGAAGACAGAGGGAGAGTTATCAGTAATAGATAAAGGAGAAGGGTAAGAGATGAGAGTTATCAGCTAATAGATAAAGGAAGACAGAGGAGAGGTTATCAGTAATAGATAAAGGGAAGGCAGAGAGAGAGAGTTATCAGTAATAGATAAAGGAAGACAGAGAGATAGTTATCAGTAATAGATAAAGAAGAGAGAGGAGAGTTATCAGTAATAGATAAAGGAGCAGAGAGAGAGTTATCAATTAGATAAAGGAAGACAGAGAGAGAGATTATCAGTAATAGATAAAGGAAGACAGAGAGGAGAGTTATCAGTAATAGATAAAGGAAGAGAGAGAGGAGAGTTATCAGTAATAGATAAAGGGAAGAAGATCATGTATGAAGACAGAAGAGTTATCAGTAATAGATAAAGGAAGACAGAGAGGAGAGTTATCAGTAATAGATAAAGGGAAGACAGAGAGGAGAGTTATCAGTAATAGATAAAGGGAAGACAGAGAGGAGAGTTATCAGTAATAGATAAAGGGAAGACAGAGAGGAGAGTTACCTCAGTAATAGACAAAGGGAAGGCAGAGAGGAGAGTTACTCGGTAATAGATAAAGGAAGGCAGAGAGGAGAGGTTAACAGTAATAGATAAAGGAAGACAGAGAGGAGAGTTATCAGTAATAGATAAAGGGAAGACAGAGAGGATAGTTATCAGTAATAGATAAAGGAAGGCAAAGAGGAGAAAGTTATCAGTAATAGATAATGGAAAGGCAGAGAGGAGAGTTATCAGTAATAGATAAAGGGAAAGACAGAGGAGAGTTATCAGTAATAGATAAAGGGAAGACAGAGAGAGAGTTATCAGTAATAGATAAAGGGAAGACAGAGGAGAGTTATCAGTAATAGATAAAGGGAAGACAGAGGAGAGTTATCAGTAATAGATAAAGGGAAGACAGAGAGAGAGTTATCAGTAATAGATAAAGGGAAGAAAGGGAGGAGAGTTACTCAGTAATAGATAAAGGGAAGGGCAGAGAGGAGAGTTATCAGTAATAGATGTTGGTTTCCTGAGAGCTTCTCAATGTCTCATGATGTTTAAGGATAAGGGTTGGAAAATATGCATTTCAAAAGGGGAAGATTACCGATTCCAGTTTTCTCTCTGGTGTTGTGAAACAAATATGGACTACTTTCCTCCACTGTTCAGGGGAATAATTGTGGAGTCTGTACTTTAAACAACCTTCTCTATGTTGTTCATCTGTTGGAATTGGTTGATAAGAATCTTACGGACGTTTTAGAGGGACACTTTGGAACCTAGGGATATGTACATTTAAAGAATACAGATCCAATTGATTTGGCTACTAGATACAAAAGAAACACCTCAAGATTTTAAGATATTTACACGTACTCAGTTAGTTTTAAGACTATTTCTGGAAATACAGAATTGCAATAATCTAATCATTATCTCATAGCATTGACATGTCAGATGTTGCTAGAGTGGATACTGCTACTGTCATGGGTTTTCAAGCTATGGTTCTGAGTTGGCTCTCATTAGACAGTATGCTATATATATCGCATAGCCTTGGATGCTATTACGGCTGCTCAAGGAGGTGTGTGTCAATTGTTGGAGGAGATACTTTCACATACCTACCGTAAGTCACTCTGGATAAGAGCGTCTGCTAAATGAGGAAAATGTAATGTAAATGTCTTGGGAATGTAACTACAGCTATGGGTAATATTAGAGATATACAGGATGCCATTAAGCGTACTAATAGTGATGCTAAGATAGGGATGCTAAGATAGGGATGCTAATAGGGATGCTAATAGGGATGCTAATAGGGATGCTAATAGGGATGCTAATAGGGATGCTAATAGGGATGCTAATAGGGATGCTAAGATAGGGATGCTAATAGGGATGCTAATAGGGATGCTAAGATAGGGATGCTAATAGGGATGCTAATAGGGATGCTAAGTAACTGTAGCTATAGTTATGGGGTGTTGTTTTCACATTTTTCGGGGATTGATTTTAAGATCTGTACAAATGATTACTAACATGGCAGATATTACAGCTAGAGATGGATCAGTTAATGGTAATACAAGGAGGGAGAGGAATAATTATAGATGTATCAGTTAATGTTAATACAAGGAGGGAGAGGACTAATTATAGATGTATCAGTTAATGTTAATACAAGGAGGGAGATGACTAATTATAGATGTATCAGTTAATGGTAATCCAAGGAGGGAGAGGACTAATTATAGATGGATCAGTTAATGTTAATACAAGGAGGGAGAGGACTAATTATAGATGTATCAGTTAATGGTAATACAAGGAGGGAGAGGACTAATGATAGATGTATCAGTTAATGGTAATACAAGGAGGGAGAGGACTAATTATAGATGTATCAGTTAATGGTAATCCAAGGAGGGAGAGGACTAATTATAGATGGATCAGTTAATGTTAATACAAGGAGGGAGAGGGACTAATTATAGATGTATCAGTTAATGGTAATACAAGGAGGGAGAGGACTAATGATAGATGTATCAGTTAATGGTAATACAAGGAGGAGAGGACTAATTATAGATGGATCAGTTAATGGTAATACAAGGAGGGGAGAGGACTAATTATAGATGTATCAGTTAATGGTAATACAAGGAGGGAGAGGACTAATTATAGATGTATCAGTTAATGGTAATACAAGGAGGGAGAGGACTAATTATAGATGTATCAGTTAATGTTAATACAAGGAGGAGAGGACTAATTATAGATGTATCAGTTAATGGTAATACAAGGAGGAGAGGACTAATTATAGATGATAGTCAGTTAATGGTAATACAAGGAGGGAGAGGACTAATTATAGATGTATCAGTTAATGGTAATACAAGGAGGGAGAGACTAATTATAGATGTATCAGTTAATGGTAATCCAAGGAGGGGAGAGGACTAATTATAGATGTATCAGTTAATGGTAATACAAGGAGGGAGAGGACTAATTATAGATGTATCAGTTAATGGTAATACAAGGAGGGAGAGGACTAATTATAGATGTATCAGTTAATGTTAATCCAAGGAGGGAGAAGACTAATTATAGATGGATCAGTTAATGGTAATACAAGAGAGGAGAGGACTAATATAGATGTATCAGTTAATGGTAATCCAAGGAGGGAGAGGACTAATTATAGATGGATCAGTTAATGGTAATACAAGGAGGGAGAGGACTAATTAAAGATGTATCAGTTAATGGTAATCCAAGGAGGGAGAGGACTAATTATAGATGTATCAGTTAATGGTAATACAAGGAGGGAGAGGACTAATTATAGATGGATCAGTTAATGTTAATCCAAGGAGGGAGAGGACTAATTATAGATGTATCAGTTAATGGTAATACAAGGAGGGAGAGGACTAATTATAGATGGATCAGTTAATGGTAATACAAGGAGGGAGAGGACTAATTATAGATGGATCAGTTAATGTTAATACAAGGAGGGAGAGGACTAATTATAGATGTATCAGTTAATGGTAATACAAGGAGGGAGAGGACTAATTATAGATGTATCAGTTAATGGTAATAGAAGGAGGGAGAGGACTAATTATAGATGGATCAGTTAATGTTAATCCAAGGAGGAGAGAGGACTAATTATAGATGTATCAAAGTTAATGGTAATACAAGGGAGGAGAGGACTAATTATAGATGGATCAGTTAATGGTAATACAAGGAGGGAGAGAACTAATTATAGATGGATGCAGTTAATGTTAATACAAGGAGGGAGAGGCCTAATTATAGATGGATCAGTTAATGGTAATACAAGGAGGGAGAGGTCTAATTATAGATGTATCAGTTAATGGTAATACAAGGAGGGAGAGGACTAATTATAGATGGATCAGTTAATGGTAATACAAGGAGGGAGAGGACTAATTATAGATGTATCAGTTAATGGTAATCCAAAGAGGGAGAGGACTAATTATAGATGTATCAGTTAATGTTAATACAAGGAGGGAGAGAGGACTAATTATAGATGTATCAGTTAATGTTAATACAAGGAGGGAGAGGACTAATTATAGATGTATCAGTTAATGGTAATACAAGGAGGGAGAGAGGGACTAATTATAGATGGATCAGTTAATGGTAATACAAGGAGGGAGAGGACTAATTATAGATGGATCAGTTAATGGTAATACAAGGGAGGAGAGGACTAATTATAGATGGATCAGTTAATGGTAATACAAAGAGGAGAGGACTAATTATGGATGTATCAGTTAATGTTAATACAAGGAGGGAGAGGACTAATTATAGATGTATCAGTTAATGTTAATACAAGGAGGGGAGAGAGACTAATTATAGATGTATCAGTTAATGGTAATACAAGGAGGGAGAGGACTAATTATAGATGTATCAGTTAATGGTAATACAAGGAGGGAGAGGACTAATTATAGATGTATCAGTTAATGTTAATACAAGGAGGGAGAGGACTAATTATTCTGCTATGTCATCTTGTTCCAGTTTAGAGTCCATTCATAATGTTGATTGAGGAATGGGAATGTTAAGTTGGAAATGTATACCATGGCATTAAGGTTTACAGGATCGAAGATGTGGACAGATGACTATCTCAGTGGATCAGATAGAGCCCCTTGCCGTCTCAGTGGATCAGATAGTGCCCTTGCTATCTCAGTGGGATCAGATAGAGCCCCTTGCTATCTCAGGTGGATCAGATAGAGCCCTTGCTATCTCAGTGGATCAGATAGAGCCCCTTGCTATCTCAGTGGATCAGATAGAGCCCCTTGCTATCTCAGTGGATCAGATAGAGCCCTTGCTATCTCAGTGGATCAGATAGAGCCCCTTGCTATCTCAGTGGATCAGATAGAGCCCCTTGCTATCTCAGTGGATCAGATAGAGCCCCTTGCTATCTCAGTGGATCAGATAGAGCCCCTTGCTATCTCAGTGATCAGATAGAGCCCCCTTGCTATCTCAGTGGATCAGATAGAGCCCCTTGCTATCTCAGTGGATCAGATAGAGCCCTTGCTATCTCAGTGGATCAGATAGAGCCCCTTGCTATCTCAGTGGATCAGATAGAGCCCCTTGCTATCTCAGTGGATCAGATAGAGCCCCTTGCTATCTCAGTGGATCAGATAGAGCCCCTTGTGACCAGGGAGAAACTTGGGGTTCCTCTGACAGAGCGTGGATGACGAAGACGGATGTTTTTGTTATTTTTATATTCACGTGTTCAGATTATAAAATCCATGTAATTTACAAAGTGTCATGGATCTTTGTATTTGTAGTGATAATGTCAGGATGATCACAATTTCGTTGATGTATGTTTTCTTGGTAGCATGAATAAGTAATGGGTATATTTGATTAGCATGTATCAGAAAAAGGGGTCATTTTAAGAAGGGAGGATGTCTGTGGGATTTTTCCTTATATATAAAAATAAGGTTTTGACTACATAGATTATTAGCATGAATATATAGTAGTTAATTATGTGTCTATCTTTTACTCAGACTGAGTTTATAGAGGTTTGAGAGGTTTGATATCACATAAGATAGATGACTGAGAATGTATACCTTTGTTGATTAAATATATGGAGAATCAGGTTGGATTCAGGTATAGAATGTGAAGGGGATCAATTCTCAGTTATCTAGCACAGTTTAGGATCTAGTCGAGATATATGATACTGAGTAGAGAATATTGTATTTTATATAAAGTTATATGTGGAATTGTTGAGGTTAAGTCATGTCACTTACCACAAAAAAGAAGAAAAAAAGAAGCGAGTGGATTGATATAATAATAATAATAATAATAATATTTTGCCATTTAGCAGACGCTTTTATCCAAAGCGACTTACAGTCATGCACGTATACATTTTTTTTTGTGTATGGGTGGTCCCGGGGATCGAACCCACTACCTTGGCGTTACAAGCGCCGTGCTCTACCAGCTGAGCTACAGAGGACCACATGATATGATGTTTTTATGGTGTAATGATGTCATGCCATAGTGTTGTGGGCACCAGGGAAGAGTTATTGGATAAGTGGTACGGAGACAGAAAGTCTACATTCTATTATGTCAAAGGAGATTACTGATGTTTAGGGTAGCATGATGGATGGACAGGATACTGACTTTGGGGTAAAGAGTGATGAACATCAAAGACAGGGAGTGCCCATGGAGACTTGCCAGATGTATGTCAGGAAGATGGTAACAGAAGGGTATATAAGGTAGAGGGTTTCCGTTGTAAAGGAGTCCAACTGACGAAGGGCAAAGCCACGTCCGCTGGTTAGATGAACCCACGAGCTCGTGATTCAATAAATACTTTGTATGAAATCTCCACAGAATGTCTAAGTATATCTTTTTTATATCCTTGCATCCTTGATTCTTTGAGCACCCTAGAAACTCATCATAACAGTTGGTACCGTTAAAAATCCCTTAGCCACCTCCTCTATATAACAAGTATATAACACCTGGAATCACCCCTTTCTGTTTATGTAGTAATAAAGGGTATATGAGGTAGAGTCTTCTTTGTTCAAGATAGTTCGTAACATCAAGGGCAAAGCTCTGGTCATTGTTGTAACGAACCCGGTACCAATCATTAAACATTTGCATTAACTGTCTACAAAGTGTCTCAGTATATCCTTGCATCCTTGATTCTTTGATACCCGAGAAACTCATCATAACGGTCCCTTAATACAAGGTTTGGTTTACTGTCTCAATGTTAGGTCCATTAATACAAGGTTTGGTTGACTGTCTCAATGTTATGTCCATTAATACAAGGTTTGGTTTACTGTCTCAATGTTAGGTCCCTTAATACAAGGTTTGGTTTACTGTCTCAATGTTATGTCCATTAATACAAGGTTTGGTTTACTGTCTCAATGTTAGGTCCCTTAATACAAGGTTTGGTTTACTGTCTCAATGTTAGGTCCATTAATACAAGGTTTGGTTTACTGTCTCAATGTTAGGTCCATTAATACAAGGGTTGGTTTACTGTCTCAATGTTAGGTCCCTTAATACACGGGTTGGTTTACTGTCTCAATGTTAGGTCCCTTAATACAAGGTTTGGTTTACTGTCTCAATGTTAGGTCCATTAATACAATGTTTGGTTTACTGTCTCAATGTTAGGTCCATTAATACAAGGGGTTGGTTTACTGTCTCAATGTTAGTCCATTAATACAAGGGTTTTTACTGTCTCAATGTTAGGTCCCTTAATACAAGGGTTGGTTTCTGTCTCAATGTTAGGTCCATTAATACAAGGGTTGGTTTTACTGTCTCTAAAAATAAGTGTATTTTGAACAGAAAAAGGATTGAATCCCTATGATAAGGTCCAAAAATACACAAAGCTCTTTGCAAAGGTACTTTGGCCTTGGTAAAACAAGGTAGAGAGAGACCAACCATTTATCGCTTTCCCTACCGGAACTCTTAAAGGAGGAAGAGCACAGAGAGAGGCCTGCCCTGGTAATGCCTGGACCGGAGACCTTACAGGTTGAAGATCAAATACATGTTGAAGATAATGTTCTGCATGACATGTGGACACATGTTCCAGCACGTAACCGGAGAAATGTTAGATACATTATGAACAAAATAAAAGACTCAAAGGGGGACGCTACTTGGAATGACAAAGGAGAGTTTATCTTTCAGGGGGATGTTGTCAAGGGTTCTCATATGATGGACTTGCTTAAAAGTATCACTGCAGCCCACAACATTGTTGAGGATAGGGAGACCTCCCTGGGTGGTCGTCAGTTCCTTAAAGCCCTGGCAGTTCTCAACATTCCACCCTCAGATGAACCAAACTATGGAGACCTCCTGGGTGGTCACAGTTCCTTAAAGCCCCTGGTAGTTCCCAACATTTCCACCCTCAGATGAACCAAAACTATAAGTTTGCACAACAGATTCAAACATTAAAACAAAACCCTTCAAACCCTCCAAGAGCTACAGCACTCCTGAATATGTTCTTGGGACCCCCTCCCCCTTTGAATGGGTTAACTAACCACCTCCCTTTATGGATGACCCCTCCCCCTTTGAATGGGTTAATAACACCTCCTTTATGGATGACCCCTCCCCCTTTGAATGGGTTAATAACATCTCCTTTATGGATGACCCCTCCCCCTTTGAATGGGTTAATAACACCTCCTTTATGGATGACCCCTCCCCCCTTTGAATGGGTTAATAACACCCCCTCCTTTATGGATGACCCCTCCCCCTTTGAATGGGTTAATAACACCCTCCTTTATGGATGACCCTCCCCCCTTTGAATGGGTTAATAACACCTCCTTTATGGATGACCCCCTCCCCCTTTGAATGGGTTAATAACACCTCCTTTATGGATGACCCCTCCCCCTTTGAATGGGTTATAACACCTCCTTTTATGGATGACCCCTCCCCCTTTTGGTTAATAACACCTCCTTTATGGATGACCCCTCCCCCCTTTGAATGGGTTAATAACACCTCCTTTATAGATGACCTCCTCCCCCTTTGAATGGGTTAATAACACCTCCTTTATGGATGACCCCCCTCCCCCTTTGAATGGGTTAATAACAACTCCTTTATGGATGACCCCTCCCCTTTGAATGGGTTAATAACTTACCTCCTTTATGGACGACCCCTCCCCCCAATGAATGGGTTAATAATACCTCCTTTATGGATGACCCCTCCCCCCCCTTTGAATGGGTTAATAACACCTCCTTTATGGATGACCCCCCCCCCTTTGAATGGGTTAATAACACCTCCCTTTATGGATGACCCTCCCCCTTTGCATGGGTTAATACACCTCCTTTATGGATGACCCTCCCCCTTTGAATGGGTTAATAATAATCATACCCCCTTTATGGATGACCCTCCCCCTTTGGAATGGGTTAATAACACCTCCTTTATGGATGACCCCTCCCCCTTTGAATGGGTTAATAACACCTCCTTTATGGATGACCCTCCCCCCTTTGAATGGGTTAATAATACCTCCTTTATGGATGACCCCTCCCCCTTTGAATGGGTTTAATACCTCCTTTATGGATGACCCCTCCCCCTTTGAATGGGTTAATAACACCTCCTTTATGGATGACCCTCCCCCTTTGAATGGGTTAATAACACCTCCTTTATGAATGACCCTCCTCCCTTTGAATGGGTAAATAACACCTCCCTTTATGGATGACCCCTCCTCCCTTTGAATGGGTTAATAACACCTCCTATATGGATGACCCTTCCCCCTTTGAATGGGTTAATAATACCTCCTTTATGGATGACCCTCCCCCCCTTTGAATGGGTTAATAACACCTCCTTTACGGATGACCCCTCCCCCTTTGAATGGGTTAATAACACCCCATTCTATGGATGACCCCTCCCCCCTTTGAATGGGTTAATAACACCTCCTTTATGGATGACCCCTCCCCCTTTGAATGGGTTAATAACACCTCATTTATGGATGACCCCTCCCCCCTTTGAATGGGTTAATAATACCTCCTTTATGGATGACCCCTCCTCCCTTTGAATGGGTTAATAATACTTCCTTTATGGATGACCCCTCCCCCCTTTGAATGGGTTAATAACACCTCCTTTATGGATGACCCCTCCCCCCTTTGAATGGGTTAATAATACTTCCTTTATGGATGACCCCTCACCCCTGACCGCCTCCATGACCGCCTCTGGACATATACTGTCACCTCATATGAAACATTTAATCTCAAATCCAAAATGTTGGAGTATAGAGCCAAATTTAAAATGTTAGCTTCACTGTCAAAATAGATATGTGGTGGACTGTATACTCAATACAATCTAAATCTGATACCTCACTGTCTGTCTTTTGACTGATACTGCTTTTTAAACTGCTCTGGTCAGTCTACTCAAATATTCGTCCTATACAT